>NW_025753637.1:0-10362 GCF_021184085.1 Oncorhynchus gorbuscha | reverse complement strand
TGGCAACAGCTCAAATAAGCAAAGAGAAATGACAGTCCATCATTACTAACATGAAGGTCAGTCAATACGGAACATTTCAAGAACTTTGAAAGTTTCTTCAAGTGCAGTCGCTACAAACCATCAAGCGCTATGATGAAACTGGCTCTCATGAGGACCGCCACAGGAATGGAAGACCCAGAGTTACCTCTGCTGCAGAGGATAAGGTCATTATAGTTACCAGCCTTGGAAACTGCAGCCCAAATAAATGCTTCAAAGAGTTCAAGTAACAGACATGTTCAGAGTAGTAATCAACTGTTCAAAGGAGACTGTGAATCAGGCCCTCATGGTCAAATTGCTGTAAAGAAACCATTACTAAAGGACACCAATAAGAAGAAGAGACTTGCTTGGATCAAGAAACACGAGCAATGGACATTAGACCGGTGGACATTTGTCCTTTGGAGTCCAAATTAGAGATGTTTGGTTCCAACCACTGTGTCTTTGTGAGACACGGTGTGGGTGAACGGATGATCTCCGCCTGTGTATTTCCCACCGTAAAGCATGGAGGATGAGGTGTTATGGTGTGGCGGTGCTTTGCTGGTGACACTGTCGTGATTTATTTAGAATTCAAGGCACACTTAACGAGCATGGCTACCACAGCATTCTGCAGCAATACATCATCCCATCTGGTTTGCGCTTAGTGGGACTATCATTTGTTTTTCTAACAGGACAATGACCCAACACACCTCCAGGCTGTGTAAGGGCTATTTGACCAAGAAGGAGAGTGATGGAGTGCTGCATCAGATGACCTGGCCTCCACAATTCCCCAATCAAATTGCGAGAATAGGGATGAGTTGGATCGCAGAGTGAAGGAAAAGCAGACAACAGGTGCTCAGCTTATGGGAACTCCTTCAAGACTGTTGGAAAAGCATTCCAAGAGCCGCAAGGCGGAGCTGTCAAAGGCAAAAGGTGACTATTTGAAGAATCTCAAATATATTTTGATTTGTTTAACACTTTTTTGGTTACTACATGATTCAATATCTGTTATTTCATAGTTTTGATGGCTTCACTACTTTCTACAATGTATAAAATAGTAAAAAAATAAAAACAGTTGAATGAGTGGGTGTTCTAAAACTTTGGACGGGCAGTGTATGCAGATTCTGCTCAAGGATGTTTGTTTGATAAACTCAACTCAATTCTGGAATCACATAGGATTAGTTACCCACAGAAAGGGTGTGTGGGTGTGGGATTGAATGGAATTGGTTTGAATGGGCACAGACTCACGTCATAAATAGAGCTTTAATTATCGATATGGGCATGAAATTGTGAAATACATCCGGGGTTTGATACCTTGTTCACATGAATAATACAACCTTGGTTGAGTAGCAGGATGACGATAGCAGACAGTGGTGTTCAGTTTCTCTGTTCCCTAGGTAGAGTGGGGGTCAATGAAACTACTGTTTCCTGATTGACTGTCTGTGTGGTCTTTGGGGTTGTTGTTTTCCCTCAATCTACTTCCCTCCCATTGTCATGTTTTGTCATTGATTATCATGCCTTGTCCCTGTTCTTCTCCTTCTATTCGTTTCCCTGCTGGTCTTGTTAGGTTCTTTCCTTTCTATCCCTCACTCTCCCCTCCTCTCTCACTCTCCCGCTCTTCTTCTCTCTATCGTTCCGTTCCTGCTCCCAGCTGTTCCTATTCCCCTAATCAATCATTTAGTCTTCCCACACCTGTTCCCGATCCTTTTCCCTGATTAGAGTCCCTATTTCTCTCCCTTGTTATTCGTTTCTGCCCTGTTGGTTCCTTGTCTAGAATTCACCGTGCTGTGTTTGTGTATCGCCCTGTCGTGTCGTGTTTTCCTCAGATGCTGCGTGGTGAGCAGGTGTCTGAGTCTGTTTGGTTCAAGTGCCTTCCTCGAGGCAACCTGCTGTTCACCTGCTGTTCAAGATCGAGTCTCCAGTTTGTCCTCGTCTTTTCGAGTGAAAGTTGTGTTTTTTGATTGTATTTACTTTACTGGATTAAAGACTCTGTTTTCGCCAAGTCGCTTTTGGGTCCTCTTTCACCTGCATGACAGAAGGAACCGACCAGGAATGGACCCAGCGACTTCAGACGCTCGTTACACTGCCGTCGAGATCCAAGGAGCCATGCTCGGCAGACACGAGCAGGAATTGTCTGCTGCTCGCCATGCGTGGAGAACCTGGCCGCCAGGTTTCCGACCTCTCTGGACAGTTCCAGAGTCTTCGTCTCGTGCCACCTGTTACTTCCTGGCCTGCCGAGCCTCCAGAACCTAGGGTTAATAACCCACCTTGCTACTCCGGGCAGCCCACTGAGTGCCGCTCCTTTCTCACGCAGTGTGAGATTGTGTTCTCTCTCCAACCCAACACATACTCTAGAGAGAGAGCTCGGGTTGCTTACGTCATTTCACTCCTTACTGGCCGGGCTCGAGAATGGGGCACAGCTATCTGGGAGCAAGGGCTGATTGCTCTAACAAAGTACCAGAAACTTTAAAGAGGAGATGATTCGGGTTTTTGACCGTTCAGTTTTTGGTAGGGAGGCTTCCTAGAACCCTGGCTTCCCTATGCCAAGGTGAACGGTCCATAACGGATTATTCTATTGAGTTTCGCACTCTTGCTGCCTCTAGTGAGTGGAACGAGCCGGCGCTGCTCGCTCGTTTTCTGGAGGGACTCACGCAGTGGTTAAGGATGAGATTCTCTCCCGGGAGGTTCCTTCAGATGTGGACTCTTGATTATCTCGCCATCCGCATAGAACGACGGGTAGATCTTCGTCACCGGGCTCGTGGAAAAGAGCTCGCATCAACGGTGTTTCCCTGCTCCGCATCGCAACCATCTCCCTCCTCTGGCTCAGAGACTGAGCCCATGCAGCTGGGAGGGATTCGCATCTCGACTAAGGAGAGGGAACGGAGGATCACCAACCGCCTGTGCCTCTGTGCCGGAGTTGCTGGACATTTGTTAATTCATGTCCAGTAAAAGCCAGAGCTCATCTGTAAGCGGAGGGCTACAGGTGAGCGCAACTTCAAGTCTCTCCATCAAAATCCTGTACTATTTTGTCGGTCCATCTACGCTGGACCGGTTCGGGTGCTACATGTAGTGCCTTGATAGACTCTGGGGCTGAGGGTTGTTTCATGGACGAAGAATGGGTTGAAACATGACATTCCTTTCAGAGAGTTAGAGAAGCCTACGCCCATGTTCGCCTTAGATGGTAGTCATCTTCCAGTATCAGATTTGAGACACTACCTTTAACCCTCACAGTATCTGGTAACCACAGTGAGACTATTTCTTTTTTGATTTTCCGTTCACCGTTTACACCTGTTGTTTTGGGTCATCCCTGGCTAGTATGTCATAATCTTCTATTAATTGGTCTAGTAATTCTATCCTATCCTGGAACGCTTGTCATGTGAAGTGTTTAATGTCTGCCATCCCTCCCGTTTCTTCTGTCCCTACTTCTCAGGAGGAACCTGGCGATTTGACAGGAGTGCCGGAGGAATATCATGATCTGCGCACGGTCTTCAGTCGGTCCCGAGCCAACTCCCTTCCTCCTCACCGGTCGTATGATTGTAGTATTGATCTCCTTCCGGGGACCACTCCTCCCTCGGGGTAGACTATACTCTGGTCGGCTCCCCCGAACGTAAGGCCTCGAGTTATTTGTCTGTGTCTCTGACGCCGGTACCATAGTGCCTTCTTCCTCTCCGGCCGGGGCGGGGGTTCTTTTTTGTTAAGAAGAAGGACGGTACTCTGCGCCCCTGCGTGGATATCGAGGGCTGAATGACATAACGGTTAAGAATCGTTATCCGCTTCCCCCTTATGTCATCAGCCTTCGAGATTCTGCAGGCCAGGTGCTTTACTAAGTTGGACCTTGTAACGCTTACCATCTCGTGCGCATCAGAGAGGGGGGACGAGTGAAAACGGCGTTTAACACTCCGTTAGGGCATTTTGAGTACCGGGTTCTGCCGTTTGGTCATGCCAATGCGCCAGCTGTTTTTCAGGCATTAGTTAATGATGTTCTGAGAGACATGCTGAACATCTTTGTTTTTGTCTATCTTGACGATATCCTGATTTTTTCTCCGTCACCTCGAGATTCATGTTCAGCACGTTCGACGTGTTCTACAGCGCCTTTTAGAGAATTGTCTCTACGTAAAGGCTGAGAAGTGCTCTTTTCATGTCTCCTCCGTTACTTTTCTCGGTTCCGTTATTTCCGCTGAAGGCATTCAGATGGATTCCGCTAAGGTCCAAGCTGTCAGTGATTGGCCCGTTCCAAGGTCACGTGTCGAGTTGCAGCGCTTTTTAGGTTTCGCTAATTTCTATCGGCGTTTCATTCGTAATTTCGGTCAAGTTGCTGCCCCTCTCACAGCTCTTACTTCTGTCAAGACGTGTTTTAAGTGGTCCGGTTCCGCCCAGGGAGCTTTTGATCTTCTAAAAGAACGTTTTACGTCCGCTCTATCCTCGTTACTCCTGACGTCACTAGACAATTCATTGTCGAGGTTGACGCTTCAGAGGTAGGCGTGGGAGCCATTCTATCCCAGCTCTTCCAGTCTGACGATAAGGTTCATCCCTTGCGCTTATTTTTCTCACGCCTGCCGCCATCTGAGCGCAACTATGATGTGGGTAACCGTGAACTGCTGCCATCCGCTTAGCCTAGGCGAATGGCGACAGTGGTTGGAGGGCGACCGCCCTTTGTCGTTTGGACAGACCATAAGAACCTTGAGTACATCCGTTCTGCCAAACGACTTAATGCCCGTCAAGCTCGTTGGGCGTTGTTTTCGCTCGTTTCGAGGTTTGTGATTTCTTACCGTCCGGGTAGCAAGAACACTGCCTGATGCCTTATCCCGTCTGTTTAGTTCTTCTGTGGCTTCTACTGATCCCGAGGGGATTCTTCCTTATGGGCGTGTTGTCGGGTTAACAGTCTGGGGAATTGAAAGACAGGTTAAGCAAGCACTCACGCACACTGCGTCGCCGCTTGTCCTAGCAACCTCCTTTTCGTTCCTGTTTCCACTCGTCTGGCTGTTCTTCAGTGGGCTCACTCTGCCAAGTTAGCTGGTCATCCCGGTGTTCGAGGCACTCTTGCGTCTATTCGCCAGCGCTTTTGGTGGCCGACTCAGGAGCGTGACACGCGCGGTTTGTGGCTGCTTGTTCGGACTGCGCGCAGACTAAGTCGGGTAACTCTCCTCCTGCCGGTCGTCTCAGACCGCTCCCCATTCCTTCTCGACCATGGTCTCACATCGCCCTAGACTTCATTACCGGTCTGCCTTTGTCTGCGGGGAAGACTGTGATTCTTACGGTTGTCGATAGGTTCTCTAAGGCGGCACATTTCATTCCCCTCGCTAAACTTCCTTCCGCTAAGGAGACGGCACAAATCATTATCGAGAATGTATTCAGAATTCATGGCCTCCCGTTAGACGCCGTTTTCAGACAGAGGCCCGCAATTCACGCCACAGTTTTGGAGGGAGTTCTGTCGCTTTGATTGGTGCGTCCGTCAGTCTCTCTTCCGGGTTTCATCCCCAGTCTAACGGTCAAGCAGAGAGGGCCAATCAGACGATTGGTCGCATACTACGCAGCCTTTCTTTCAGAAACCCTGCGTCTTGGGCAGAACAGCTCCCCTGGGCAGAATACGCTCACAATTCGCTTCCTTCGTCTGCTACCGGGTTATCTCCGTTTCAGAGTAGTCTGGGTTACCAGCCTCCTCTGTTCTCATCCCCAGCTTGCCGAGTCCAGCGTTCCCTCCGCTCAAGCGTTTGTCCAACGTTGTGAGCGCACCTGGAAGGAGGGTGAGGTCTACACTTTGCCGTTACAGGGCACAGACTGTGAGAGCCGCCAATAAACGCAGGATTAAGAGTCCAAGGTATTGTTGCGGCCAGAGAGTGTGGCTTTCCACTCGCAACCTTCCTCTTACGACAGCTTCTCGTAAGTTGACTCCGCGGTTCATTGGTCCGTTCCGTGTCTCCCAGGTCGTCAATCTGTGCTGTGCGACTGCTTCTTCCGCGACATCTTAGTCGCGTCCATCCTGTCTTCCATGTCTCCTGTGTCAAGCCCTTTCTTCGCACTCCCGTTCGTCTTCCCTCCCCCCCCTCCCGTCCTTGTCGAGAGCGCACCTATTTACAAGGTACATAAGATCATGGACATGCGTTCTCGGGGACGGGGTCACCAATACTTAGTGGATTGGGAGGGTTACGGTCCTGAGGAGAGGAGTTGGGTTCCGTCTCGGACGTGCTGGACCGTTCACTCATTGATGATTTCCTCCGTTGCCGCCAGGATTCCTCCTCGAGTGCGCCAGGGAGGCGCTCGGTGAGTGGGGGGTACTGTCATGTTTTGTCATTGATTATCATGCCTTGTCCCTGTTCTTCTCCTTCTATTCGTTTCCCTCTGCTGGTCTTATTAGGTTCTTTCCCTCTTTCTATCCCTCTCTCTCCCCCTCCCTCTCTCACTCTCCCGCTCTCTTCTCTCTATTGTTCCGTTCCTGCTCCCAGCTGTTCCTATTCCCCTAATCAATCATTTAGTCTTCCCACACCTGTTCCCGATCCTTTTCCCTGATTAGAGTCCCTATTTCTCTCCTTGTTATTCGTTTCTGCCTGTCGGTTCCTTGTCTAGAATTCACCGTGCTGTGTTTGTGTATCGCCTGTCGTGTCGTGTTTTCCTCAGATGCTGCGTGGTGAGCAGGTGTCTGAGTCTGTTTGGTTCAAGTGCCTTCCCGAGGCAACCTGCTGTTCACCTGCCGTTCAAGATCGAAGTTCAGTTTGTCCTCGTCATTTCGAGTGAAAGTTGTGTTTTGATTGTATTTACTTTACTGGATTAAAGACTCTGTTTTCGCCAAGTCGCTGGGTCCTCTTTCACCTGCATGACACCCATGGGTGGGAGCGCTCCAGGAAGCAAAGTTATCAGTGTTACCGATGAGAAAACTACCTCCATGTAAACTAGAGAGATGCTAATAAACAAACTGCTAAACACACACCTAGGATTAGGTTGGACAGTACTCAGGTGAAATTTTCACGTGATGCATTCACTATTTACCTATTTACCAGTCACCTTCACCTGATACCACCTAAGCTTCTAGATGTACAAAACAAACCATGCTGCACTGCAAGCTGAAACCATTATAATCAATATTGAAAGCAGTTAAGATGTGAAGCTATGGTCACTTCTTAATCCATTTAATTTCTTAAATTGAAAACAATTTTTTTTTATGATGTCATAACATTCTATTTTATACAGTTGTTAATTTAGATTTATACCAACAGCTACACTATGTAAAAAAATAAAGGTTACCACTTTATTTGATGGTAACAATGGACAGTTTTTTTATAAGAATTACATGGCAACATTGCAATTAAAACACAATAATAACCCATGAACCACCATTAAAATAAACACCATAGGCACCACATGGTACAAGTTAATAACCAATAGTTTAATCTTTTTACAAAAGTACCAGTTGATACAACACATTTCCTAGTAAATACCAGTGGAAACTACCATCAAATAAAGTGTTACCAACAATGTGCTGTTGAGGTTGACTACCTCCAACCATGTATTTATGATGTTTATAACATAGCTTATGATATAAAAACTAGGAAACAACTAATTAAGCACGAGACAGGTACAGGCCTACTGCTCTCCATTGACCAAAACTACAAACACATGGTTAAGCACAAGCATTTCGTTTTAAGTTCCTCGGGCATAGCCATCACAGACAAAACTGAATTGGTCCACTCACACTGACAGCGGCCGTGAAGAAGGCGCAGCAGCGCCTTTCAACCTCAGGAGGCTGAAAAATTTGGCTTGTCACCAAAAGCACTCACAAACTTCTACAGATGCACAATCGAGAGCATCCTGGCGGGCTGTATCACCGCCTGGTACGGCAACTGCTCCGCCTCAACCGTAAGGCTCTCCAGAGGGTAGTGAGGACTGCACAACGCATCACCGGGGTTCAAACTACCTGCCCTCCAGGACACCTACACCACCCGATGTTACAGGAAGGCCATAAAGACATCAAGGACATCAACCACCCGAACCACTGCCTGTTCACCCCGCCATCATCCAGAAGGCGAGGTCAGTACATTTACATTACATTTACATTTAAGTCATTTAGCAGACGCTCTTATCCAGAGCGACTTACAAATTGGTGCATTCACCTTATGACTTCCAGTGGAACAGCCACTTTACAATAGTGCATCTAAATATTTTAAGGGGGAGGGGTGAGAAGGATTACTATCCTATCCTAGAGGTGGGGTTTCAGGTGTCTCCGGAAGGTGGTGATTGACTCCGCTGTCCTGGCGTCGTGAGGGAGTTTGTTCCACCATTGGGGAGCCAGAGCAAAGAACAGTTTTGACTGGGCTGAGCGGGAACTGTACTTCCTCAGTGGTAGGGAGGCGAGCAGGCCAGAGGTGGATGAACGCAGTGCCCTTATTTGGGTGTAGGGCCTGATCAGAGCCTGAGGTACTGAGGTGCCGTTCCCCTCACAGCTCCGTAGGCAAGCACCATGGTCTTGTAGCGGATGCGAGCTTCAACTGGAAGCCAGTGGAGAGAGCGGAGGAGCGGGGTGACGTGAGAGAACTTGGGAAGGTTGAACACTAGGACGGGCTGCAGCGCTGATGAGTTGTAGGGGTTTAATGGCACAGGCAGGGAGCCCAGCCAACAACGAGTTGCAGTAATCCAGACGGGAGATGACAAGTGCCTGGGTTAGGACCTGCGCCGCTTCCTGTGTGAGGCAGGGTCGTACTCTGCGGATGTTGTAGAGCATGAACCTACAGGAAGGGCCACCGCCTTGATGTTAGTTGAGAACGACAGGGTGTTGTCCAGGATCACGCCAAAGGTTATTAGCTCTGGGAGGAGGACACAATGGAGTTGTCAACCGTGATGGCGAGATCATGGAACGGGCAGTCCTTCCCGGGAGGAAGAGCAGCTCCGTCTTGCCAAGTTCAGCTTGAGGTGGTGATCCGTCATCCACACTGATATGTCTGCCAGACATGCAGAGATGCGATTCGCCACCTGGTCATCAGAAGGGGGAAAGGAGAAGATTAATTGTGTGTCGTCTGCATAGCAATGATAGGAGAGACCATGTGAGGTTATGACAGAGCCAAGTGACTTGGTGTATAGCGAGAATAGGAGAGGGCCTGGAACAGAGCCCTGGGGACACCAGTGGTGAGAGCGCGTGGTGAGGAGACAGATTCTCGCCACGCCACCTGGTAGGAGCGACCTGTCAGGTAGGACGAATCCAAGCGTGGGCCGCGCGAGATGCCCAACTCGGAGAGGGTGGAGAGGAGGGATCTGATGGTTCACAGTATCGAAGGCAGCCGGGATAGGTCTAGAAGGATGAGAGCAGAGGAAAGTTAGCTTTAGCGGTGCGGAGCGCCTCCGTGATACAGAGAAGAGCAGTCTCAGTTGAATGACTAGTCTTGAAACCTGACTGATTTGGATCAAGAAGGTCATTCTGAGAGAGATAGCGGGAGAGCTGACCAAGGACGGCACGTTCAAGAGTTTTGGAGAGAAAAGAAAGAAGGGATACTGGTCTGTAGTTGTTGACATCGGAGGATCGAGTGTAGGTTTTTTCAGAAGGGTGCAACTCTCTTTCTCTTGAAGACGGAAGGACGTAGCCAGCGGTCAGGGATAAGTTGATGAGCGAGGTGAGGTATGGAGAAGGTCTCCGGAAATGGTCTGGAGAAGAGAGGAGGGGATAGGGTCAAGCGGGCAGGTTGTTGGGGGCTGCCGTCACAAGACGCGAGATTTCATCTGGAGAGAGAGGGAGAAAGAGGTCAGAGCACAGGGTAGGGCACTGTGAGCAGAACTAGCGGTGTCGTTTGACTTAGCAAACGAGGATCGGATGTCGTCGACCTTCTTTTCAAAATGGTTGACGAAGTCATCTGCAGAGAGGAGGAGGGGGGAGGGGAGGAGGATTCAGGAGGGAGGAGAATGTGGCAAAGAGCTTCCTAGGGTTAGAGGCAGATGCTTGGAATTTAGAGTGGTAGAAAGTGGCTTTAGCAGCAGAGACAGAGGAGGAAAATGTAGAGAGGAGGGAGTGAAAGGATGCCAGGTCCGCAGGAGGCGAGTTTTCCTCCATTTCCGCCGTCCCGGAGCCCTGTTCTGTGAGCTCGCAATGAGTCGTCAAGCCACGGAGCGGGAGGGAGGACCGAGCCGGCCTGGAAGATAGGGGACATAGAGAGTCAAAGGATGCAGAAAGGGAGGAGAGGAGGGTTGAGGAGGCAGAATCAGGAGATAGGTTGGAGAAGGTTTGGAGCAGAGGGAAGAGATGATAGGATGGAAGAGGAGAGAGAAGGGGAGAGAGAGAGCCAAAGTGCTGGGACGGCGCGATACCATCCGAGTAGGGGCAGTGTGGGGAAGTGTTGGATGAGAGCGAGAGGGAAAAGGATACTAAAGGTA
>NW_025753636.1:0-10365 GCF_021184085.1 Oncorhynchus gorbuscha | reverse complement strand
GGGGTGAGAAGGATTACTTTATCCTATCCTAGGTATTCCTTAAAGAGGTGGGGTTTCAGGTGTCTCCGGAAGGTGGTGATTGACTCCGCTGTCCTGGCGTCGTGAGGGAGTTTGTTCCACCATTGGGGAGCCAGAGCAGCGAACAGTTTTGACTGAGCTGAGCGGGAACTGTACTTCCTCAGTGGTAGGGAGGCGAGCAGGCCAGAGGTGGATGAACGCAGTGCCCTTATTTGGGTGTAGGGCCTGATCAGAGCCTGGAGGTACTGAGGTGCCGTTCCCCTCACAGCTCCGTAGGCAAGCACCATGGTCTTGTAGCGGATGCGAGCTTCAACTGGAAGCCAGTGGAGAGAGCGGAGGAGCGGGGTGACGTGAGAGAACTTGGGAAGGTTGAACACTAGACGGGCTGCGGCGTTCTGGATGAGTTGTAGGGGTTTAATGGCACAGGCAGGGAGCCCAGCCAACAGCGAGTTGCAGTAATCCAGACGGGAGATGACAAGTGCCTGGATTAGGACCTGCGCCGCTTCCTGTGTGAGGCAGGGTCGTACTCTGCGGATGTTGTAGAGCATGAACCTACAGGAACGGGCCACCGCCTTGATGTTAGTTGAGAACGACAGTTTGTTGTCCAGGATCACGCCAAGGTTCTTAGCGCTCTGGGAGGAGGACACAATGGAGTTGTCAACCGTGATGGCGAGATCATGGAACGGGCAGTCCTTCCCGGGAGGAAGAGCAGCTCCGTCTTGCCGAAGTTCAGCTTGAGGTGGTG
Organism: Oncorhynchus gorbuscha; assembly: GCF_021184085.1. NCBI lineage: Eukaryota > Metazoa > Chordata > Actinopteri > Salmoniformes > Salmonidae > Oncorhynchus > Oncorhynchus gorbuscha. The sequence continues at coordinate 9,602 of NW_025753636.1, read as the reverse complement.
ATCCGTCATCCACACTGATATGTCTGCCAGACATGCAGAGATGCGATTCGCCACCTGGTCATCAGAAGGGGGAAAGGAGAAGATTAATTGTGTGTCGTCTGCATAGCAATGATAGGAGAGACCATGTGAGGTTATGACAGAGCCAAGTGACTTGGTGTATAGCGAGAATAGGAGAGGGCCTAGAACAGAGCCCTGGGGGACACCAGTGGTGAGAGCGCGTGGTGAGGAGACAGATTCTCGCCACGCCACCTGGTAGGAGCGACCTGTCAGGTAGGACGCAATCCAAGCGTGGGCCGCGCCGGAGATGCCCAACTCGGAGAGGGTGGAGAGGAGGATCTGATGGTTCACAGTATCGAAGGCAGCCGATAGGTCTAGAAGGATGAGAGCAGAGGAGAGAGAGTTAGCTTTAGCGGTGCGGAGCGCCTCCGTGATACAGAGAAGAGCAGTCTCAGTTGAATGACTAGTCTTGAAACCTGACTGATTTGGATCAAGAAGGTCATTCTGAGAGAGATAGCGGGAGAGCTGACCAAGGACGGCACGTTCAAGAGTTTTGGAGAGAAAAGAAAGAAGGGATACTGGTCTGTAGTTGTTGACATCGGAGGGATCGAGTGTAGGTTTTTTCAGAAGGGGTGCAACTCTCGCTCTCTTGAAGACGGAAGGGACGTAGCCAGCGGTCAGGGATAAGTTGATGAGCGAGGTGAGGTAAGGGAGAAGGTCTCCGGAAATGGTCTGGAGAAGAGAGGAGGGGATAGGGTCGAGCGGGCAGGTTGTTGGGCGGCCGGCCGTCACAAGACGCGAGATTTCATCTGGAGAGAGAGGGAGAAAGAGGTCAGAGCACAGGGTAGGGCAGTGTGAGCAGAACCAGCGGTGTTGTTTGACTTAGCAAACGAGGATCGGATGTCGTCGATCTTCTTTTCAAAATGGTTGACGAAGTCATCTGCAGAGAGGGGAGGAGGGGGGGGGGGGAGGAGGATTCAGGAGGGAGGAGAATATTTAGAGTGGTAGAAAGTGGCTTTAGCAGCAGAGACAGAGGAGGAAAATGTAGAGAGGAGGGAGTGAAAGGATGCCAGGTCCGCAGGGAGGCGAGTTTTCCTCCATTTCCGCTCGGCCTTCCGGAGCCCTGTTCTGTGAGCTCGCATTGGGTCGAAGGAATTGTCCCTAGAGCTCCGAGAAAGGATTGTGTCGAGGCACAGATCTGGGGAGTAAATAATTCTGCAGCATTGAAGGTCCCCAAGAACACAGTGGCCTCCATCATTCTTAAATGGAGACTCTGACAGACTCTCACCTCCCTGACCAAGCTGATGGTCACTCTGACAGAGCTCTAGAGTTCCTCTGTGGAGGTGGGAGAACCTTCCAGAAGGACAACGATCTCTACAGCACTCCACCAATCAGGCCTTTATGGTAGAGTGACTGGAGCCACTCTTCAGTAAAAAGGCACATGACAGCCCGCTTGGAGTTTGCCAAAAATCCATGAGAAACAAGATCATCTGGTCTGATGAAACCATGATTGAACTCTTTGGCCTGAATGCCAAGTGTCATGTATGGAGGAAACCTGGCACAATCCCTACAATGAACCATGGTGGTGGCAGCATCATGCTGTGGAGATGTTTTTCAGCAGCAGACCCTTGGAGACTAGTCAGGATCAAGGCAAAGATGAACAGAGCAAAGTACAGAGAGATCCTTGATGAAAACCTGCTCCAGAGTGCTCAGAACCTCAGACAGGGGCGAAGGTTCACCTTCCAAAAGGACAACGACTCTAAGCACATAGCCAAGATAATGCAGGAGTGGCTTCAGGACAAGTCTCTGAATGTCATTGAGTGGCCCAGCCAGAGCCCGGACTTGAACCGGATCGAACATCTCCGGAGAGACCTGAAAATAGCTGTGCAGAAACGCCCCCCATCCAACCTGACAAAGCTTGAGAAGATCTGCAGAGAAGAATGGGAGAAGGTGTGCCAAGCTTGTAGCATCATACCCAAGAAGACTCATCGCTGCCAAATATGCTTCAACAAAGTACTGAGTAAAGGGTCTGAATACTTATGCAAATCAGCTAAAATGTTGAAAAAAATATAAAAACGTTTTTGCTTTGTCATTATGGAGTACTGTGTGTAGATTGATGAGGGAATTCAAAAAGAAAATCCATTTTAGAATACAGCTGTAATGTAACAAAATGTGGAAAAAGTCAAGGGGTCTGAATTCTTTCCGAAGGCACTGTATCAGGGCCGTATTCCTGCCTGGAATTACTTTCACCTTGCATGGAAGAGAGTAGAGGGGGGTGATAGAATGATGTTCATAGCTGAGAGCTCCTGTCTTCTCACCCTTAGCTCACGTGTCCTAAAGATGGCAGCCTGCATGGGATTATGGTATATTTACATTAATCCGGGAGGTGGTGGAGGTACTGTACAGGCCTATCTCCATGTCGCCACACAATCAGAAGCTCTCATTTGGGCATCTCTGCTAGCAAGTCTCTCACTCTCACTCATTCCCTTATGGACACACCTCCATCCCTCCCTGGAGTTCAGGGTCTCTACTCATATCAAATGGAATTATGTACAGGTCTGCCTGGCTTGTCAGCGATGCTCCAGTCTGGGCTTTTATATCAACATGTGGGGAGTGTCTCACTGTTGCTTGATGGGAACCCATCTCAGTATGGAGAGAAAGAGTTTGTATTCCGTGTACCCTCAGCCAGCTGGTGCCTTTATGTTCTGGTGGAGAGATATGATGGGGCTAGATGGTGGCGGCGGCTCGGCCGTACCTTTATCCACGGGGACGATAAAACAAAAGTGTGAAATCCTCTCTTTGGATAGCGATCAATCTGTTCCACAAACACGGCTGGAGTAGAGCTCAGGGAAGTGGGAAGCGCTGGGCGGAAAGACAGGACTGTGTCGGCTGATAAATGTGGGCCGTGGAGCTCTGCTTCAAAGTGAGCCTTAATCGGAATTGAGTCCGCCATGCCAGATAGCCAACGCAATTTAGTTTGGGCTCTGATAACAAGGCAACAGAGACTCTCGCGTGGGTGAGTTTCCACACTCTAAAATCATCATTCATCTTGTGGGATTTGAAAGGTGCTCCGTTGAAATAGATTAGAGAGAGGGATTCTGGGCAAGAATTGATGATTCCATCACCTTATTCCACAGATAACGTTCTTTAGAACCGTATGAAAACATGACATCTAACGGAGAACCCTTGGAACTGCTGACCTTTAGATGTAGGACCTGTGGAACTCTGGGTGTTCCATGAAGAACAGCGTTGGAGGACATACAGCGTCACCAGACTGCACAAACTGCACCCGTCCAAAGACCTGGCAATGATACTTTTGGGCAGTTAGAACCTGTGGACATCATGTTTCATCAATAGGGCGTTGCCTGGTTCAAAGCGTCATATTCCTTCCTATTCAGACTGGAGATCATTTCACCTGGCAATGGGGCTTTGAGCGTTTGAGATGATAGCTCTGTGTTCCCCAGCTTGACTTTTCACCCCCAAGACCTGATCTTCTGTGACATCCCATCTGTCTTGAAAGGGCCTTATTGCCATGGAAACATATGTTAAAGGCAAAGCAATGAAAGGAGGGATTTGTACTCTCTTGACCCTTTGACCCCTAAACTTCTAACAAGTAAACCTAACCAATGAACCAGGTAAACATTACACTCACAGACATTTCAAATGTAATATTATCCTTATTGAGTTTGGATGGCTGGCATATAGTGATTAGAGCCATGGAAAATAAATAAGCATTCCACTGGGTTGTATTTAATGTGAAAAGTACAAAAGGAAAAATAAATAAACATAAATATGGGTTGATTTAATAAGTCAACTGAACAAATGGTTAAATAAAATCAACATAAATATGCCTTGTATTTACAATGGTGTCAATTGATTTCTCAGAGGGGATTCTCTCTGGGGAAGTTAACTGAGGCGCTGATGTTTAGGAGAGGCATGTCAAAGTTTCTTGTGTGCTTCCCCAAATCAAGTCATCGGGTGGAATTTTCTTTGTGGCAGACTGGACCTTTTTCGAAACACTCATTGTTTAACAAAGTTATCCATCCATGTGTTTTCATCATATGTAATGACATAGCCAAATTATCTATCCATGTGTTTTTCATCATCTATCTATCTATACCCTGTCTGCTGCTCCTGTGTTTTCATCAGACAACAGAGACAGAGAGAGACATATATCCATGTGTTTTTCACTGTCTCATCATATCTAAATCTATCTATACCATGTGTTTTTTCATCTATGTGAACATAGCCAAAGTTATAATCAACCCAGGGAGTGTCATGTTTGTCATTTATTGTCATGTCTTGTCCCTGTGCTCCCCATGCTATTCGTTTCCCTCTGCTGGTCTTGTTTGGTTCTATCCCTCTCTCCCCCTCCCACTCTCACTCTCTCGCTCTCTCTTCTCTCTGTCGTTCCGTTCCTGCTCCCAGCTGTTCCTATTCCCCTAATCATCATTTAGTCTTCCCACACCTGTTCCCGATCCTTTCCCTGATTAGAGTCCCTATTTATTCCTTTGTGATCCGTTCCTGTGCCGTCGGTTCCTTGTATTGTATTCACCATGCTGTGATTGCGTTTCGCCCTGTCCTGTCGTGTTTTTTGCCGTGATTGTGTATCACCCTGTCCTGTCGTGTTTTGTGCCTTCATCAGACGCTGCGTGTGAGCAGGTGTCTCAGTCGACTACGGCCTGCGCCTACCCGGCGACCTGCAGTCTGTGGCCGCTTCTCCAGTTGTTTTCCCCTCTACAAATCTAGAGGATTTCAGTTATTCCGTTTTGAACATTAATAAACTCTGTTTCTGTTAAGTCGCGTTTGGGTCCTCTTTCACCTGCATGACAGAAGGAACCGACCAAGGAATGGACCCAGCGACTTCAGACGCTCGTTACACTGCCGTCGAGATCCAAGGAGCCATGCTCGGCAGACACGAGCAGGAATTGTCTGCTGCTCGCCAGGCCGTGGAAAACCTGGCTGCTCAGGTTTCCGACCTCTCTGGACAGTTCCAGAGTCTACGTCTCGTGCCACCTGTTACTTCCTGGCCTGCCGAGCCTCCAGAACCTAGGGTTAATAACCCACCTTGCTACTCCGGGCAGCCCACTGAATGCCGCTCCTTTCTCACGCAGTGTGAGATTGTGTTCTCTCTCCAACCCAACACATACTCTAGAGAGAGAGCTCGGGTTGCTTACGTCATTTCACTCCTTACTGGCCGGGCTCGAGAATGGGGCACAGCTATCTGGGAGGCAAGGGCTGTTTGCTCTAACTATTTCCAGAACTTTAAAGAGGAGATGATTCGGGTTTTTGACCGTTCAGTTTTTGGTGAGGAGGCTTCTAGGGCCCTGGCTTCCTTATGCCAAGGTGAACGGTCCATAACGGATTATTCCATTGAGTTTCGCACTCTTGCTGCCTCTAGTGAGTGGAACGAGCCGGCGCTGCTCGCTCGTTTTCTGGAGGGACTCCACGCTGTGGTTAAGGATGAGATTCTCTCCCGGGAGGTTCCTTCAGATGTGGACTCTTTGATTGCTCTCGCCATCCGCATAGAACGACGGGTAGATCTTCGTCACCGGGCTCGTGGAAGAGAGCTCGCATCAACGGTGTTTCCCTGCTCCGCATCGCAACCATCTCCCCCCTCTGGCTTTGAGACTGAGCCCATGCAGCTGGGAGGGATTCGCATCTCGAATAAGGAGAGGGAACGGAGGATCACCAACCGCCTGTGCCTCTATTGTGGAGTTGCTGGACATTTTGTTAATTCATGTCCAGTAAAAGCCAGAGCTCATCTGTAAGCGGAGGGCTACAGGTGAGCGCAACTACTCAAGTCTCTCCATCAAAGTCCTGTACTACTTTGTCGGTCCACCTACGCTGGACCGGTTCGGGCGCTACATGTAGTGCCTTGATAGACTCTGGGGCTGAGGGTTGTTTCATGGACGAAGCATGGGTTCGGAAACATGACATTCCTTTCAGAGAGTTAGATAAGCCTACGCCCATGTTCGCCTTAGATGGTAGTCATCTTCCCAGTATCAGATTTGAGACACTACCTTTAACCCTCACAGTATCTGGTAACCACAGTGAGACTATTTCTTTTTTGATTTTCCGTTCACCGTTTACACCTGTTGTTTTGGGTCATCCCTGGCTAGTATGTCATAATCCTTCTATTAATTGGTCTAGTAATTCTATCCTATCCTGGAACGTTTCTTGTCATGTGAAGTGTTTAATGTCTGCCATCCCTCCCGTTTCTTCTGTCCCTACTTCTCAGGAGGAACCTGGCGATTTGACAGGAGTGCCGGAGGAATATCATGATCTGCGCACGGTCTTCAGTCGGTCCCGAGCCAACTCCCTTCCTCCTCACCGGTCGTATGATTGTAGTATTGATCTCCTTCCGGGGACCACTCCTCCTCGAGGTAGACTATACTCTCTGTCGGCTCCCGAACGTAAGGCTCTCGAGGATTATTTGTCTGTGTCTCTTGACGCCGGTACCATAGTGCCTTCTTCCTCTCCGGCCGGGCGGGGTTCTTTTTGTTAAGAAGAAGGACGGTACTCTGCGCCCCTGCGTGGATTATCGAGGGGCTGAATGACATAACGGTTAAGAATCGTTATCCGCTTCCCCTTATGTCATCAGCCTTCGAGATTCTGCAGGGAGCCAGGTGCTTTACTAAGTTGGACCTTCGTAACGCTTACCATCTCGTGCGCATCAGAGAGGGGGACGAGTGGAAAACGGCGTTTAATACTCCGTTAGGGCATTTTGAGTACCGGGTTCTGCCGTTCGGTCTCGCCAATGCGCCAGCTGTTTTTCAGGCATTAGTTAATGATGTTCTGAGAGACATGCTGAACATTTTTGTTTTTGTCTATCTTGACGATATCCTGATTTTTCTCCGTCACTCGAGATTCATGTTCAGCACGTTCGACGTGTTCTACAGCGCCTTTTAGAGAATTGTCTCTACGTAAAGGCTGAGAAGTGCTCTTTTCATGTCTCCTCCGTTACTTTTCTCGGTTCCGTTATTTCCGCTGAAGGCATTCAGATGGATTCCGCTAAGGTCCAAGCTGTCAGTGATTGGCCCGTTCCAAGGTCACGTGTCGAGTTGCAGCGCTTTTAGGTTTCGCTAATTTCTATCGGCGTTTCATTCGTAATTTCGGTCAAGTTGCTGCCCCTCTCACAGCTCTTACTTCTGTCAAGACGTGTTTTAAGTGGTCCGGTTCCGCCCAGGGAGCTTTTGATCTTCTAAAAGAACGTTTTACGTCCGCTCCTATCCTCGTTACTCCTGACGTCACTAGACAATTCATTGTCGAGGTTGACGCTTCAGAGGTAGGCGTGGGAGCCATTCTATCCCAGCGCTTCCAGTCTGACGATAAGGTTCATCCTTGCGCTTATTTTTCTCATCGCCTGTCGCCATCTGAGCGCAACTATGATGTGGGTAACCGTGAACTGCTGCCATCCGCTTAGCCCTAGGCGAATGGCGACAGTGGTTGGAGGGGCGACCGTTCCTTTTGTCGTTTGGACAGACCATAAGAACCTTGAGTACATCCGTTCTGCCAAACGACTTAATGCCCGTCAAGCTCGTTGGGCGTTGTTTTTCGCTCGTTTCGAGTTTGTGATTTCTTACCGTCCGGGTAGCAAGAACACCAAGCCTGATGCCTTATCCCGTCTGTTTAGTTCTTCTGTGGCTTCTACTGATCCCGAGGGGATTCTTCCTTATGGGCGTGTTGTCGGGTTAACAGTCTGGGGAATTGAAAGACAGGTTAAGCAAGCACTCACGCACACTGCGTCGCCGCGCGCTTGTCCTAGTAACCTCCTTTTCGTTCCCTGTTTCCACTCGTCTGGCTGTTCTTCAGTGGGCTCACTCTGCCAAGTTAGCGGGTCATCCCGGTGTTCGAGGCACTCTTGCGTCTATTCGCCAGCGCTTTTGGTGGCCGACTCAGGAGCGTGACACGCGCCGTTTCGTGGCTGCCTGTTCGGACTGCGCGCAGACTAAGTCGGGTAACTCTCCTCCTGCCGGTCGTCTCAGACCGCTCCCCATTCCTTCTCGACCATGGTCTCACATTGCCTTAGACTTCATTACCGGTCTGCCTTTGTCTGCGGGGAAGACTGTGATTCTGACGGTTGTCGATAGGTTCTCTAAGGCGGCACATTTCATTCCCCTCGCTAAACTTCCTTCCGCTAAGGAGACGGCACAAATCATTATTGAGAATGTATTCAGAATTCATGGCCTCCCGTTAGACGCCGTTTCAGACAGAGGTCCGCAATTCACGTCACAGTTTTGGAGGGAGTTCTGTCGTTTGATTGGTGCGTCCGTCAGTCTCTCTTCCGGGTTTCATCCCCAGTCTAACGGTCAAGAGAGGGCCAATCAGACGATTGGTCGCATACTACGCAGCCTTTCTTTCAGAAACCCTGCGTCTTGGGCAGAACAGCTCCCTGGGCAGAATACGCTCACAATCGCTTCCTTCGTCTGCTACCGGGTTATCTCCGTTTCAGAGTAGTCTGGGTTACCAGCCTCCTCTGTTCTCATCCCAGCTTGCCGAGTCCAGCGTTCCCTCCGCTCAAGCGTTTGTCCAACGTTGTGAGCGCACCTGGAGGAGGGTGAGGTCTGCACTTTGCCGTTACAGGGCACAGACGGTGAGAGCCGCCAATAAACGCAGGATTAAGAGTCCAAGGTATTGTTGCGGCCAGAGAGTGTGGCTTTCCACTCGCAACCTTCCTCTTACGACAGCTTCTCGTAAGTTGACTCCGCGGTTCATTGGTCCGTTCCGTGTCTCCCAGGTCGTCAATCCTGTCGCTGTGCGATTGCTTCTTCCGCGACATCTTCGTCGCGTCCATCCTGTCTTCCATGTCTCCTGTGTTAAGCCCTTTCTTCGCACCCCGTTCGTCTTCCCTCCCCTCCCCGTCCTTGTCGAGAGCGCACCTATTTACAAGGTACATAAAATTATGGACATGCGTTCTCGGGACGGGGTCACCAATACCTAGTGGATTGGGAGGGTTACGGTCCTGAGGAGAGGAGTTGGGTTCCGTCTCGGGACGTGCTGGACCGTTCGCTCATCGATGATTTCCTCCGTTGCCGCCAGGATTCCTCCTCGAGTGCGCCAGGAGGCGCTCGGTGAGTGGGGGGTACTGTCATGTTTGTCATTTATTGTCATGTCTTGTCCCTGTGCTCCCCATGCTATTCGTTTCCCTCTGCTGGTCTTGTTTGGTTCTATCCCTCTCTCCCCCTCCCTCTCTCACTCTCTCGCTCTCTCTTCTCTCTGTCGTTCCGTTCCTGCTCCCAGCTGTTCCTATTCCCCCTAATCATCATTTAGTCTTCCCACACCTGTTCCCGATCCTTTCCCCGGATTAGAGTCCCTATTTATTCCTTTGTGATCCGTTCCTGTGCCGTCGGTTCCTTGTATTGTATTCACCATGCTGTGATTGCGTTTCGCCCTGTCCTGTCGTGTTTTTTGCCGTGATTGTGTATCACCCTGTCCTGTCGTGTTTTGTGCCTTCATCAGACGCTGCGTGTGAGCAGGTGTCTCAGTCGACTACGGCCTGCGCCTACCCGGCGACCTGCAGTCTGTGGCCGCTTCTCCAGTTGTTTTCCCTCTACAAATCTAGAGGATTTCAGTTATTCCGTTTTGAACATTAATAAACTCTG
>NW_025753635.1:7500-10366 GCF_021184085.1 Oncorhynchus gorbuscha | reverse complement strand
TTTAATGTGAGCGGGGTTTATGTGAGCGGGTTTAATGGAGCGGTTTAATGTAGGAGGGGTTTAAAGTATAGTCGAATGAAAGGTTTAATGTGAGGGGCTTAATGTGAGCGGGTTTAATTTAGAGCGGGCTGAATGAGAGGAGTTTGGTCGGGAAGGAGTTAGCAAACAGAGCTTATTTAATGTGCGAGCGTGGGCTAGTGAGTGGGTTTAATGTGAGTGGGTTTAATGTGAGCGGGTTTTAATGTGAGTGGGTTTAAGTGGGTTTAAAGCAGAGCAGGTTTATGTGATGGTAGGAGCGGGTTTAATGTGAGTGGGTTTAATGTGAGTTTAAAGTGAGCGGAAGCCACGTGGGTTAATGACGTGAGCGGTTTTGAAGTGAGCGGTTTAATGAGTGGAGTTTTAATGAGTGGGTTAAACGTGAGCAGGTTTAATGTGAGTGGGTTTAATGTGAGTGGGTTTAATGTGAGTGGGTTTAATGTGAGCGGGATTTAATGTGAGCGGGTTTAATGTGATGTGAGCAGGGTTTTAAAGTGGTTTAATGTGGGTTTAATGTGAGCCCGGGTTTAATGTGGGCGGGTTTAATGTGAGCGAGGTTTAATGTGAGCGGGTTTAATGTGAGTGGGGTGAGGGTTAATGTGAGCGGGTTTAATGTGAGTGGGTTAAACGGAGCAGGTTTAATGTGAGTGGGTTTAATGTGAGTGGGTTTAATGTGTTTAATGTGAGGAGTTTAATGTGGTTTAAGTGGGTTAAACGTGAGCAGGTTTCGTGAGCCGGGTTTAATGTGTTTAAAGTGAGCCGGGTTTAATGTGAGTGGGTTAAGCGTGAGCAGGTTAATGTGTGGGCTTAAAGTGCAGGTTTTAATGTGAGTGGGTTTAATGTGAGTGGGTTTTAATGTGTTAAACGTGAGCAGGTTTAATGTGAGTGGGTTTTAATGTGAGTGGGTTTAATGTTTAATGTGAGCGGGTTTAATGTGAGTGGGTTTAATGTGAGCGGGTTTAATGTGAGTGGGTTTAATGTGAGCGGGTTTAATGTGAGCGGGTTTAATGTGAGCGGGTTTAATGTGAGCGGGTTTAAAGTGAGCGGGTTTAATGTGAGCGGGTTTAATGTGAGCGGGTTTAATGTGAGTGGGTCAGAGATGTAATCTGAGGGCTACTGATCCCGTCTTTGAGCGTCCCAGACGTCCTGATATTTTCAAACCTGTTTGATTTTATCGGCACAAAATCTGCAATGCTCTTCTAGTGTGAGATGTACAACGACAGGTTTTGAGAACGGTGTTCAGCAATAGCCAATGAGAGGTCTCCAGAGAAGAAGCCAGGGAGATGATGAGGTTGTATTGCACATAAACTAACGTAGCAGGAGTAAATAAACGTAGATCCCCTCGTTGCTGGTCTGGATGAGAATATTAACAAAAAGGAGCCTTAACATCTTTCCAGCATCTGGTTGTTGTGGACTCGGCAGAGGCTCTATCACATATAGTATTCTTAATGGTATGGTATCTCACCACCCAGAATGTGTGTACTGAGTCTCAGACAGGAGTGATGATTCGCCCTACTACTGCTATGCATTTGTCCTTAACTTTGTTTACACTAAATCAAAGCCAAAGTGAAATTGTTACAGCTCAGACGTTCTCAAGTAATATTATTCAATACAACATGGAAGTTATTGGCTAAGTATTTCAACTCTTTATGGCAAGCATGAATGCCTGACTGAAATGTTTATGAGCCACAGCTCATTCTAGCTAATCAGGTAACATCATCACTGTATCACATCATTGTTTTGGTATGGAGAATCCTCACCACCAAGTGAAGAATGTTGTAGTGTGTGACCCCTGTACTGTGCCACATCGTTTACGTTGGCAAGACAAACAAATACAGGAAAGATGGTTGTTTATGAGAGGCTCAGCGATGTTAGGATTTAGAAAGTCGTGTAGTGTATGCCTGGCATAAGCCTAACTACAGTAATGGATGTTACTGTTTCATCAGGGAGCCACAAACATAATGTCAACAAATGGAATCACTGAATACACGTTATGTTTATAATTGAATCCAGCCACAGACTTAAAAAGAAGCTTAACAAATCATTTTGTATTCAAATTTCACATTGTTTAAAGTTGAGAGATATCATTCAGGCAAGGTAATGAGACTGGGGTATACGTCCAGGATAATATGGGAAAGACAGCCTCGTGTATAGGCCCCCTAAGACCAAGGACATCCAGAACCATCAGAGGAACTGTTTTTAATTAAACCAGCTTCCCAAATCATTCATGTCAGTGGTTGACAGTATACAGGTATTATTGCATGCTGAGGAACCAATGGCAGTGAAATGAGATTACATCTGGTCATGATCAGTTTCCTATATGTCATTCAGGTAAGTTTAGTAGATTGGCTTGGTATCATCGTTGGTGTAGTAGATTGGCTTGGTATCATCGTTGGTGTAGTTGATTGGCTTGGTATCATCGTTGGTGTAGTAGATTGGCTTGGTATCATCGTTGGTGTAGTTGGTTGGCTTGGTATCATCGTTGGTGTAGCTGATTGGCTTGGTATCATCGTTGGTGTAGCTGATTGGCTTGGTATCATCGTTGGTGTAGTTGATTGGCTTGGTATCATCGTTGGTGTAGTTGATTGGCTTGGTATCATCGTTGGTGTAGTTGATTGGCTTGGTATCCTCGTTGGTGTAGTTGGTTGGCTTGGTATCATCGTTGGTGTAGTTGATTGGCTTGGTATCATCGTTGGTGTAGCTGATTGGCTTGGTATCATCGTTGGTGTAGCTGATTGGCTTGGTATCATCGTTGGTGTAGCTGATTGTCTTGGTATCATCGTTGGTGTAGCTGATTGGCTTGGTATCATCGTTGGTGTAGCTGATTGGC
>NW_025753635.1:0-2500 GCF_021184085.1 Oncorhynchus gorbuscha | reverse complement strand
ATAACAGCCTCCACTCTTCTGGGAAGTCTTTCCACTAGATGTTGGAACATTGCTGCGGGGACTTGCTTCCATTCAGCCACAAGAGCATTAGTGAGGTCAGGCTCTAATGTTGGGCGAGTCGGCCTGGCTCGCAGTCAGCGTTCCAACTCATCCAAAGGGTGCTGGATGGGTTTGAGGTCAGGGCTCTGTGCAGGCCAGTCAAGTTCTTCCACACCAATCTCGACAAAAAATCATTTCTGTATGGACCTCGCTTTGTGCATGGGGGAATTGTCATGCTGAAACAGTACAGGGCCTTCCCCAAACTGTTGCTATAAAGTTGGGATCACAAAATGGTCTAGAATGTCATTCCCTTCACTGGAACTAAGGGGTCTGTAACCCAAACCATGAAAAACAACCCCAGTGTGTGTGTGTGTGTGTGTGTGTGTGTGTGTGTGTGTGTGTGTGTGTGTGTGTGTGTGTGTGTGTGTGTGTGTGTGTGTGTGTGTGTGTGTGTGTGTGTGTGTGTGTGTGTGTGTGTGTGTGTGTGTGTGTGTGTGTGTGTGTGTAGAGGACATGCCTCCTGTGTGGGGTTATTATCTGGCTGAGTAAACACACAGGGCCTCTTTTCCTCCTCCTCTTCATCCTCCTCCTCCTCTTCATCCTCCTCCTCCTCTTCCTCCTCCCTCTTCCTCCTCCTCCTCTTCATCCTCCTCCTCTTCCTCCTCCTCAGCTCTATCCTCATCTAACTCTCATTTACTTTTCCCCCATGAACCTCCTTTTACGGCCTCAACGAGGCCCGTATTCAAACACCCACCTCTCTCTTCAAACTTATTTTTTCTTCCCTCTCTTTTCTCCTCCCTCCTTTGAGGAGGAAGAGAGGGAGGGAGGAAGGGATGGAGGCAGGAGTGTTTTTGTTTGTCTTTGAATTTGGCGAAAGCCACGAAGCTGGGTACAATCCCTTGATGTTGTTTAGGGTTAAAAGGGGAAGAGAATAACATGCTCTCTGGTGGCAGACACACAGGCAGACACACACACACTCTCTCTCTTTTACCCAGACACACACCCAATGACCAGTGTGCCGCCAGTGAAGGGTTAGTTAAGTGGGGTGAAGGCTCTGCAGAGTGTGAAATGATGATACTGTGAGGAGACTGACAGAGACTGGTTCACATTACCACTGTGTTAGCTGTTAGTTACTTCAACATCGTAATAATAATATAATAATAATAATCTAGAGGATCTCACTATGGTGATACAATAGTCTAGTGCAGGGGTTTCTAACTCATTCCATGGAGAGCCTAGTGTCTGCTGGTTTTAGTTTATTCCTTTCAATTAAGCCCTAGACAACCAAGTGAGGGAGTTCTTTAGTAATTAGTAAGATTAACTCATCAATCAAGTACAAAGGGAGGAGCGAAAACCTGCAGACTCACGGTCCTCTGTGGAATGAGTTTGACATGTGGTCTAGAGAGAGAGAGAGAGACACATCGGAGACACTGTTGCCCTAGAGCACACAAAAAACGATACATACCTCTGCCTAAACATCAGCACCACAGGTAACTTCCAGATGTGAATGATCTGAGAGACAAGGCAAGAAGGGCATTCTATGTCATCAAAAGGAACATCAAATTTGACATACCAATTCATACCAAACCCATTGCCCTTCATGGTTGTGTGGTCAGGGGTCCGCCCACCAACCAATAATTCACAAAATGGGACAAACACCAAATATCTTCAATGTGCAACTTAAACCCACTAATTATCCAAATCCAGAAAAGAGAGGTTAAATTCTACAACCACCTAAATGGAAGCGGTTTCCAAACAAAGCCATCACCTACAGAGAGTTGAACCTGAAGAAGAGTCCCCTAAGCAAGCTGGTCCTGGGGTTCTGTTCACAAACACAAACAGACCCCACAGATCCCCAGGACAGCAACACAATTACACCCAACCAAATCATGAGAAAACGGAAAGATAATTACTTGACACATTGGAAAGAATTTACAAAAAAACAGAGTGAACTTGTTATGCAGGTGAATGAGGACCCAAAAGCGACTTGGCGAAAACAGAGTCTTTAATCCAGTAAAGTAAATCTACAATCATAAAGCATAATTCCACTCGTAATGACGAGAACAGACTGAGACTCGATCATGAACTGCAGGTTGCCTCGAAGGCACTTGAACGTAGCAGACTCAGACACCTGCTCACCACGCAGCATCTGAGGGAAACACGACACGACAGGGCGATACACAGACACAGCACGGTGAACAATAGACAAGGATCCGACAGGGCAGAAACGGAAAACAAGGGGAGAAATAGGGACTCTAATCAGGGAAAAGATAGGGAACAGGTGTGGGAAGACTAAATGATTGATTAGGGGGAATAGGAACAGCTGGGAGCAGGAGCAGACGATAGAGAGAAGAGAGAGAGGAAGGGAGAGAGAAAAGGGAACGAACCTAAAGAAGACCAGCAGGGAAAATGAACAGAGGGAAAAGCAAAATGACAAGACAATCTAAGACAAAACATGACA
>NW_025753634.1:0-10366 GCF_021184085.1 Oncorhynchus gorbuscha | reverse complement strand
AGCTGTGGATTAGAAGCAGCATGTCAGAGGGTAGTCCATTAACTAAGAGTTCTTCCTGTTCCGTCACGCCCTTCAGTTTGATCAAAAAGACAGACTTCTAATAGTACTGTTCCATGTTAAATATAGTACTGTTCCATATTAAATATAGTACTGTTCCATATTAAATATAGTACTGTTCCATGTTAAATATAGTACTGTTCCATGTTAAATATAGTACTGTTCCATGTTAAATATAGTACTGTTCCATATTAAATATAGTACTGTTCCATATTAAATATAGTACTGTTCCATGTTAAATATAGTACTGTTCCATGTTAAATATAGTACTGTTCCATGTTAAATATAGTACTGTTCCATGTTAAATATAGTACTGTTCCATGTTAAATATAGTACTGTTCCATGTTAAATATAGTACTGTTCCATATTAAATATAGTACTGTTCCATGTTAAATATAGTACTGTTCCATATTAAATATAGTACTGTTACATATTAAATATAATACTGTTCTACATTAAATATAGTACTGTTCCATATTAAATATAGTACTGTTCCATATTAAATATAGTACTGTTCCAAATTAAATATAGTACTGTTCCATGTTAAATATAGTACTGTTCCATGTTAAATATAGTACTGTTCCATATTAAATATAGTACTGTTCCATATTAAATCTAGTACTGTTCCATGTTAAATATAGTACTGTTCCATGTTATATATAGTACTGTTCCATATTAAATATAGTACTATTCCATATTAAATATAGTACTGTTCCATATTAAATATAGTACTGTTCCATGTTAAATACAGTACTGTTCCATGTTAAATATAGTACTGTTCCATGTTAAATATAGTACTGTTCCATATTAAATATAGTACTGTTCCATATTAAATATAGTACTGTTCTATATTAAATAAAGTACTGTTCCATATTAAATATAGTACTGTTCCATGTTAAATATAGTACTGTTCCATATTAAATATAGTACTGTTCCATATTAAATAAAGTACTGTTCCATATTAAATATAGTACTGTTCCATATTAAATAAAGTACTGTTCCATATTAAATAAAGTACTGTTCCATATTAAATAAAGTACTGTTCCATATTAAATAAAGTACTGTTCCATATTAAATAAAGTACTGTTCCATATTAAAGACAGTACTGTTCCATATTAAAGACAGACTTCTGATCTGAGTAAAGATGGGAATAACATGGCAGTGTGAACACACAGGAACTACTGTAAGACAGTGACGGACATTGATCATTTGGACTCCTGGGAGTCTTTGCGTTATCCTTCTAAGTAAGTGTAACAATGTAGAACGACTCTAGGTGCTTTGCAGACACCAATTTCACTCCGGCTGAGAAGCGTTCACAAAACAACTAATATATTATCAATCTCCTGATGAGACTGTAATAATACGACACAGCAGTGAGACTCATTATCTCAATGATGTCAGTTTATTGTCATTTCTACCCAGTAATAATGGGGGACGATGGTGGCCATTAATATATCACTCTGCTGGAGATTCATTAGTGAGAGAGACTGTACTTTATAGAAACAGGAAGAGAGAGCGAGAGACTGTACTTTATAGAAACAGGAAGAGAGAGCGAGAGACTGTACTTTATAGAAACAGGAAGAGAGAGAGAGAGACTGTACTTTATAGAAACAGGAAGAGAGAGAGTGGGAGGGAGGGAGGGAGGGAGGGAGGGAGGGAGGGAGGGAGGGAGGGAGGGAGGGAGGGAGGGAGGGAGGGAGGGAGGGAGGGAGGGAGGGAGGGAGGGAGGGAGGGAGACTGTACTTTATAGAAACAGGAAGAGAGAGAGTGGGACGGAGGGAGGGAGAGATGGAATGAAGAGACGGATTGGTAAAGAAAGTAGTGTATTCAGCTTGATATTCCTCACTGTCAACACAGTTAAATACAACAGCTGTAATTTCGCTCGGCCTGGTGGATCACGTCCACGTGTTTCGGGAGCAAAACTGTGTCAATTTACAATTGAAAAAAACAACGGGGGCAGAGAGGAAGAGGGGAGGTGGAATACGAGAGGAGGAACAGGAGATGAAGGCTGAAAGACAGAGGAAGAGGGGAGGTGGAATACGAGAGGAGGAACAGGAGATGAAGGCTGAAAGACAGAGGAAGAGGGGAGGTGGAATACGAGAGGAGGAACAGGAGATGAAGGCTGAAAGACAGAGGAAGAGGGGAGGTGGAATAGGAGAGGAGGAACAGGAGATGAAGGCTGAAAGACAGAGGAAGAGGGGAGGTGGAATAGGAGAGGAGGAACAGGAGATGAAGGCTGAAAGACAGAGGAAGAGGGGAGGTGGAATAGGAGAGGAGGAACAGGAGATGAAGGCTGAAAGACAGAGGAAGAGGGGAGGTGGAATACGAGAGGAGGAACAGGAGATGAAGGCTGAAAGACAGAGGAAGAGGGGAGGTGGAGGAGATGAGGAGGAACAGGAGATGAAGGCTGAAAGACAGAGGAAGAGGGGAGGTGGAATACGAGAGGAGGAACAGGAGATGAAGGCTGAAAGACAGAGGAAGAGGGGAGGTGGAATAGGAGAGGAGGAACAGGAGATGAAGGCTGAAAGACAGAGGAAGAGGGGAGGTGGAATAGGAGAGGAGGAACAGGAGATGAAGGCTGAAAGACAGAGGAAGAGGGGAGGTGGAATATGAGAGGAGGAACAGGAGATGAAGGCTGAAAGACAGAGGAAGAGGGGAGGTGGAATAGGAGAGGAGGAACAGGAGATGAAGGCTGAAAGACAGAGGAAGAGGGGAGGTGGAATACGAGAGGAGGAACAGGAGATGAAGGCTGAAAGACAGAGGAAGAGGGGAGATGGAATACGAGAGGAGGAACAGGAGATGAAGGCTGAAAGACAGAGGAAGAGGGGAGGTGGAATAGGAGAGGAGGAACAGGAGATGAAGGCTGAAAGACAGAGGAAGAGGGGAGGTGGAATACGAGAGGAGGAACAGGAGATGAAGGCTGAAAGACAGAGGAAGAGGGGAGGTGGAATACGAGAGGAGGAACAGGAGATGAAGGCTGAAAGACAGAGGAAGAGGGGAGGTGGAATACGAGAGGAGGAACAGGAGATGAAGGCTGAAAGACAGAGGAAGAGGGGAGGTGGAGGACGATGAGGAGGAACAGGAGATGAAGGCTGAAAGACAGAGGAAGAGGGAGATGGAATACGAGAGGAGGAACAGGAGATGAAGGCTGAAAGACAGAGGAAGAGGGGAGGTGGAGGAGATGAGGAGGAACAGGAGATGAAGGCTGAAAGACAGAGGAAGAGGGGAGATGGAATACGAGAGGAGGAACAGGAGATGAAGGCTGAAAGACAGAGGAAGAGGGGAGGTGGAATAGGAGAGGAGGAACAGGAGATGAAGGCTGAAAGACAGAGGAAGAGGGGAGGTGGAATACGAGAGGAGGAACAGGAGATGAAGGCTGAAAGACAGAGGAAGAGGGGAGATGGAATACGAGAGGAGGAACAGGAGATGAAGGCTGAAAGACAGAGGAAGAGGGGAGGTGGAATAGGAGAGGAGGAACAGGAGATGAAGGCTGAAAGACAGAGGAAGAGGGGAGGTGGAATACGAGAGGAGGAACAGGAGATGAAGGCTGAAAGACAGAGGAAGAGGGGAGGTGGAATACGAGAGGAGGAACAGGAGATGAAGGCTGAAAGACAGAGGAAGAGGGGAGGTGGAATAGGAGAGGAGGAACAGGAGATGAAGGCTGAAAGACAGAGGAAGAGGAGGTGGAATAGGAGAGGAGGAACAGGAGATGAAGGCTGAAAGACAGAGGAAGAGGGGAGGTGGAATACGAGAGGAGGAACAGGAGATGAAGGCTGAAAGACAGAGGAAGAGGGAGGTGGAGGAGATGAGGAGGAACAGGAGATGAAGGCTGAAAGACAGAGGAAGAGGGGAGGTGGAATACGAGAGGAGGAACAGGAGATGAAGGCTGAAAGACAGAGGAAGAGGGAGGTGGAATAGGAGAGGAGGAACAGGAGATGAAGGCTGAAAGACAGAGGAAGAGGGGAGGTGGAATAGGAGAGGAGGAACAGGAGATGAAGGCTGAAAGACAGAGGAAGAGGGGAGGTGGAATATGAGAGGAGGAACAGGAGATGAAGGCTGAAAGACAGAGGAAGAGGGGAGGTGGAATAGGAGAGGAGGAACAGGAGATGAAGGCTGAAAGACAGAGGAAGAGGGGAGGTGGAATACGAGAGGAGGAACAGGAGATGAAGGCTGAAAGACAGAGGAAGAGGGGAGATGGAATACGAGAGGAGGAACAGGAGATGAAGGCTGAAAGACAGAGGAAGAGGGGAGGTGGAGGAGATGAGGAGGAACAGGAGATGAAGGCTGAAAGACAGAGGAAGAGGGGAGATGGAATACTGAGAGGAGGAACAGGAGATGAAGGCTGAAAGACAGAGGAAGAGGGGAGGTGGAATAGGAGAGGAGGAACAGGAGATGAAGGCTGAAAGACAGAGGAAGAGGGGAGGTGGAATACGAGAGGAGGAACAGGAGATGAAGGCTGAAAGACAGAGGAAGAGGGGAGATGGTATACGAGAGGAGGAACAGGAGATGAAGGCTGAAAGACAGAGGAAGAGGGGAGGTGGAATAGGAGAGGAGGAACAGGAGATGAAGGCTGAAAGACAGAGGAAGAGGGGAGGTGGAATACGAGAGGAGGAACAGGAGATGAAGGCTGAAAGACAGAGGAAGAGGGGAGGTGGAATACGAGAGGAGGAACAGGAGATGAAGGCTGAAAGACAGAGGAAGAGGGAGGTGGAATATGAGAGGAGGAACAGGAGATGAAGGCTGAAAGACAGAGGAAGAGGGGAGGTGGAGGAGATGAGGAGGAACAGGAGATGAAGGCTGAAAAGACAGAGGAAGAGGGGAGATGGAATACTGAGAGGAGGAACAGGAGATGAAGGCTGAAAGACAGAGGAAGAGGGGAGGTGGAGGAGATGAGGAGGAACAGGAGATGAAGGCTGAAAGACAGAGGAAGAGGGGAGATGGAATACGAGAGGAGGAACAGGAGATGAAGGCTGAAAGACAGAGGAAGAGGGGAGATGGAATACAGAGAGGAGGAACAGGAGATGAAGGCTGAAAGACAGAGGAAGAGGGAGGTGGAATAGGAGAGGAGGAACAGGAGATGAAGGCTGAAAGACAGAGGAAGAGGGAGGTGGAATACGAGAGGAGGAACAGGAGATGAAGGCTGAAAGACAGAGGAAGAGGGGAGATGGAATACGAGAGGAGGAACAGGAGATGAAGGCTGAAAGACAGAGGAAGAGGGGAGGTGGAATAGGAGAGGAGGAACAGGAGATGAAGGCTGAAAGACAGAGGAAGAGGGGAGGTGGAATACGAGAGGAGGAACAGGAGATGAAGGCTGAAAGACAGAGGAAGAGGGGAGGTGGAATACGAGAGGAGGAACAGGAGATGAAGGCTGAAAGACAGAGGAAGAGGGGAGGTGGAATACGAGAGGAGGAACAGGAGATGAAGGCTGAAAGACAGAGGAAGAGGGGAGGTGGAGGAGATGAGGAGGAACAGGAGATGAAGGCTGAAAGACAGAGGAAGAGGGGAGATGGAATACGAGAGGAGGAACAGGAGATGAAGGCTGAAAGACAGAGGAAGAGGGGAGGTGGAGGAGATGAGGAGGAACAGGAGATGAAGGCTGAAAGACAGAGGAAGAGGGGAGATGGAATACGAGAGGAGGAACAGGAGATGAAGGCTGAAAGACAGAGGAAGAGGGGAGGTGGAATACGAGAGGAGGAACAGGAGATGAAGGCTGAAAGACAAAGGTAGAGGGGAGGTGGAGGAGATGAGGAGGAACAGGAGATGAAGGCTGAAAGACAGAGGAAAAGGTGGGAGTCGGACGAGAGCCAACGGAGAGATGTCAAAGCTCATTAGAAAAAATGTTTAAGCCAACGGACAGATATAGAGCAGGATATAGGTCTGAAGACTGGCCTGGATATAGAGCAGGATATAGGTCTGAAGACTGGCCTGGATATAGAGCAGGATATAGGTCTGAAGACCGGCCTGGATATACATTTACATTTACATTTACATTTAAGTCATTTAGCAGACGCTCTTATCCAGAGCGACTTACAAATTGGTGCATTCACCTTATGACATCCAGTGGAACAGTCACTTATAGAGCAGGATATAGGTCTGAAGACAGGCCTGGATATAGAGCAGGATATAGGTCTGAATACAGGGCTAGATATAGAGCAGGATATAGGCCTGGATATAGAGCAGGATATAGGTCTGAATACAGGCCTAGATATAGAGCAGGATATAGGCCTGGATATAGAGCAGGATATAGGTCTGAATACAGGCCTAGATATAGAGCAGGATATAGGCCTGGATATAGAGCAGGATATAGGTCTGAAGACCGGCCTGGATATAGAGCAGGATATAGGTCTGAATACAGGCCTGGATATAGGTCTGAATACAGGCCTGGATATAGAGCAGGATATAGGTCTGAAGACCGGCCTGGATATAGAGCAGGATATAGGCCTGAATACAGGCCTGGATATAGAGCAGGATATAGGTCTGAATACAGGCCTAGATATAGAGCAGGATATAGGCCTGGATATAGGTCTGAATACAGGCCTGGATATAGAGCAGGATATAGGTCTGAATACAGGCCTAGATATAGAGCAGGATATAGGCCTGGATATAGAGCAGGATATAGGTCTGAAGACCGGCCTGGATATAGAGCAGGATATAGGTCTGAATACAGGCCTGGATATAGAGCAGGATATAGGTCTGAATACAGGCCTAGATATAGAGCAGGATATAGGTCTGGATATAGAGGTGGATATAGGTCTGAATACAGGCCTGGATATAGAGGTGGATATAGGCCTGGATATAGAGGTGGATATAGGCCTGGATATAGAGCAGGATATAGGTCTGAAGACAGGCCTGGATATAGAGGTGGATATAGGTCTGAATACAGGCCTAGATATAGAGGTGGATATAGGTCTGAATACAGGCCTGGATATAGAGGTGGATATAGGTCTGAATACAGGCCTGGATATAGAGGTGGATATAGGTCTGAAGACTGGCCTGGATATAGAGCAGGATATAGGTCTGAATACAGGCCTGGATATAGAGCAGGATATAGGTCTGAATACAGGCCTGGATATAGAGCAGGATATAGGTCTGATTACAGGCCTGGATATAGAGCAGGATATAGGTCTGAAGACAGGCCTGGATATAGAGCAGGATATAGGTCTGAATACAGGCCTGGATATAGAGCAGGATATAGGTCTGAAGACAGGCCTGGATATAGAGGTGGATATAGGTCTGAATACAGGCCTGGATATAGAGCAGGATATAGGTCTGGATATAGAGCAGGATATAGATCTGAATACAGGCCTGGATATAGAGCAGGATATAGGTCTGAATACAGGCCTGGATATAGAGCAGGATATAGGTCTGGATATAGAGGTGGATATAGGTCTGAATACAGGCCTGGATATAGGTCTGAATACAGGCCTGGATATAGAGCAGGATACAGGCCTGGATATAGAGCAGGATATAGGTCTGAATACAGGCCTGGATATAGAGCAGGATATAGGTCTGGATATAGAGGTGGATATAGGTCTGAATACAGGCCTGGATATAGGTCTGAATACAGGCCTGGATATAGAGCAGGATACAGGCCTGGATATAGAGCAGGATATAGGTCTGGATATCTGGATTTACACTGCCATTCAAAAGTTTTAGAAAACCTACTCATTCAAGGGTTTTTCTTTATTTTTCCTATTTTCTACACTGTAGAATAATAGTGAAGACATCAAAACTATGAAATGACACACATGGAATCATGTAGTAACCAAAAAAATGTTATATTTGAGATTCTTTAAAACAGTCACCCTTTGCCTTGATGACAGCTCTGCACACTCTTGGCATTCTCTCAACCAGCTTCGTGAGAAAGTCACCTGGAATGCATTCCAATTAACAGGTGCCTTCTTAAAAGTTCATTTGTGAAATGTCTTTCCTTCTTAATGAGTTTGAGCCAATCAGGTGTGTTGTGACAAGGTAGGGGTGGTATACAGAAGTTAGCCATATTTGGTAAAGGACCAAGTCCATATTGTGACGACCCTCCCACTCTGTCTGCCATATTCTGTCTCTTTGCTCTCGTTTTCCTGATTAGGATGTCGGTGGGCGGAGCCGGGAGGGTCGCTGACATGGGACACACCTGGGTCCGGGTGTGTCCAAGGATAAATACACCTCTTCCCCAGTCATGGAGGAGACTCTCTCCATGCAGACACACCTGGGTCTGGGTGTGTCCCAGGATAAATACAGTGCCTTGCAAAAGTATTCGCCCCCCTTGAACTTTGCGACCTTTTGCCACATTTCAGGCTTCAAACATAAAGATATAAAACTGTATTTTTTTGTAAAGAATCAACAACAAAGTGGGAGACAATCGTGAAGTGGAACGACATTTATTGGATATTTCAAACTTTTTAAACAAATCAAATACTGAAAAGTTGTGCGTGCAAAATTATTCAGCCCCCTTAAGTTAATACTTTGTAGCGCCACCTTTTGCTGCAATTACAGCTGTAAGTCGCTTGGGGTATGTCTCTATCAGTTTTGCACATCGCGAGACTGAAATTTTTTCCCATTCCTCCTTGCAAAACAGCTCGAGCTCAGTGAGATTGGATGGAGAGCATTTGTGAACAGCAGTTTTCAGTTCTTTCCACAGATTCTCGATTAGATTCAGGTCTGGACTTTGACTTGGCCATTCTAACACCTGGATATGTTTATTTTTGAACCATTCCATTGTAGATTTTGCTTTATGTTTTGGATCATTGTCTTGTTGGAAGACAAATCTCCGTCCCAGTCTCAGGTCTTTTGCAGACTCCATCAGGTTTTTTTCCAGAATGGTCCTGTATTTGGCTCCATCCATCTTCCCATCAATTTTAACCATCTTCCCTGTCCCTGCTGAAGAAAAGCAGGCCCAAACCATGATGTTGCCACCACCATGTTTGACAGTGGGGATGGTGTGTTCAGGGTGATGAGCTGTGTTGCTTTTACGCCAAACATAACGTTTTGCATTGTTGCCAAAAAATTGAATTTGTTTCATCTGACCAGAGCACCTTCTTCCACATGTTTGGTGTGTCTCCCAGGTGGCTTGTGGCAAACTTTAAACGACACTTTTTATGGATATCTTTAAGAAATGGCTTTCTTCTTGCCAATCTTCCGTAAAGGCCAGATTTGTGCAATATACGACTGATTGTTGTCCTATGGACAGAGTCTCCCACCTCAGCTGTAGATCTCTGCAGTTCATCCAGAGTGATCATGGGCCTCTTGGCTGCATCTCTGATCAGTCTTCTCCTTGTATGAGCTGAACGTTTAGAGGGACGGACAGGTCTTGGTAGATTTGCAGTGGTCTGATACTCCTTCCATTTCAATATTATCGCTTGCACAGTGCTCCTTGGGATGTTTAAAGTTTGGGAAATCTTTTTGTATCCAAATCCGGCTTTAAACTTCTTCACAACAGTATCTCGGACCTGCCTGAGGTGTTCCTTGTTCTTCATGATGCTCTCTGCGCTTTTAACGGACCTCTGAGACTATCACAGTGCAGGTGCATTTATACGGAGACTTGATTACACACAGGTGGATTGTATTTATCATCATTAGTCATTTAGGTCAACATTGGATCATTCAGAGGTCCTCACTGAACTTCTGGAAAGTAAAGGGGCTGAATAATTTTGCACGCCCAATTGTTCAGTATTTGATTTGTTAAAAAAGTTTGAAATATCCAATAAATGTCTTTCCAATTCACGATTGTGTCCCACTTGTTGTTGATTCTTCACAAAAAAATACAGTTTTATATCTGTATGTTTGAAGCCTGAAATGTGGCAAAAGGTCGCAAAGTTCAAGGGGGCGGAATACTTTTGCAAGGCACTGTATATAGATTTTGTTGTAGTATTTTTGTGGCCTTTTGTTTGCTTTGGCACCTTTCAACACTCCGCATTATCAAATGTACGCATGCAAACATACCCTGACACGACTGATTACTGATTACACACACCATTGTTAATTGTATTTAGTTGACTTTAATAAATAGATAAATAGATTGCTCGTGTTTCTTGGCCCAAGCAAGTCTCTTCTTCTTATTAGTGTCCTTTATTTGTGGTTTCTTTGCAGCAATTTGACCATTAAGGTCTGATTCACACAGTCTCCTCTGAACAGTTGATGTTGAGATGTGTCTGTTACTTGAATCTGTGAAGCATTTATTTGGGCTTCAATTCCTGAGGCTGGTAACTCTAATGAACTGATCCTCTGCAGCAGAGGTAAAGTATAGGGCTGAATGCTATAATGGATACAGGGCAGGATACAGGGCAGGATACAGGGCAGGATACAGGGCAGG
>NW_025753633.1:0-10368 GCF_021184085.1 Oncorhynchus gorbuscha | reverse complement strand
TTTTGTCTTATATTGTCTTGTCATTTTGCTTTTCCTTCTGTTCGTTTTCCCCCTGCTGGTCTTTTTAGGTTCGTTCCCTTTTTTCTCTCTCCCTCCCTCTCTCTCTTCTCTCTATCGTTCCGTTCCTGCTCCCAGCTGTTCCTATTCCCCTAATCAATCATTTAGTCTTTCCACACCTGTTCCCTATCTTTTCCCCTGATTAGAGTCCCTATTTCTCCCCTTGTTTTCCGTTTCTGTCCTGTCGGATCCTTGTATATTGTTCACCGTGCTGTGTCTTTGTATCGCCCTGTCGTGTCGTGTTTCCCTCAGATGCTGCGTGGTGAGCAGGTGTCTGAGTCTGCTACGGTCAAGTGCCTTCCCGAGGCAACCTACAGTTTATGATCGAGTCTCCAGTCTGTTCTCGTCATTGGTGGAATTGTTTTTTATGCTTGTTACCGCTCCGATTTGTCTAGGAGTATTGCATATTTCCTTTACTGGATTAAAGACTCTGTTTTTCGCCAAGTCGCTTTTTGGGTCCTCATTCACCTGCATAACAGAAGGATCCGACCAAAAATGGACACGCGACTACAGACGCTCGTAACACGGCCGTCGAGATCCAAGGAGCCATGCTCGGCAGACCTGAGCAGGAATTGTCTGCTGCTCGTCATGCCGTGGAGAACCTGGCTCAGGTTTCCGACCTCTCTGAACAGTTCCAGAGTCTTCGTCTCGATGCCACCTGTTACTTCCTGGTCTGCCGAGCCTCCGGAACCTAGGGTTAATAACCCACCTTGTTACTCCGGGCAGCCCACGGAGTCTCGCTCCTTTCTCACCCAGTGTGATATTGTGTTCTCTCTCCAACCCAACACATACTCTAGAGAGAGCTCGGGTTGCTACGTCATATCACTCCTTACTGGCCGGGCTCGAGAGTGGGGCACAGCTATCTGGGAGGCAAGGGCTGATTGTTCTAACAATTACAGAACTTTAAGAGGAGATGATTCAGATTTTGACCGTTCAGTTTTTGGTAGGGAGGCTTCTAGAGCCCTGGCTTCCCTATGCCAAGGTGATCGATCCATAACGCGGATTACTCTATAGGGTTTCGCACTCTTGCTACCTCTAGTGACTGGAACGAGCCGGCGCTGCTCGCTCGTTTTCTGGAGGACTCCACGCAGTGGTTAAAGATGAGATTCTCTCCCCGGGAGGTTCCTTCCAGTGTGGACTCTTTGATTGCTCGCCATCTGCATAGAGCAGCCAGCGGTGTCTTCGTCACCAAGCTCGTGGAAGAGCTCGCGTCCAACGGTGTTTCCCTGCTCCGCATCGCAACCATCTCCCTCCTCTGGCTCAGAGACTGAGCCCATGCAGCTGGGAGGTATTCGCATCTCGACTAAGGAGAGGGAACGGAGGATCACCAACCGCCTGTGCCTCTATTGCGGACTTGCTGGACATTTTGTCAATTCATGTCAGTAAAAGCCAGAGCTCATCAGTAAGCGGGGCTACTGGTGGCGCTACTACTCAGGTCTCTCCATCTAGATCCTGTACTACTATGTCGGTCCATCTACGCTGGACCGGTTCGGGTGCTACATGCAGTGCCTTGATAGACTCTGGGGCTGAGGGTTGTTTCATGGACGAAGCATGGGCTCGGAAATGGATGACATTCCTTTCAGACAGTTAGACAAGCCTACGCCCATGTTCGCCTTAGATGGTAGTCATCTTCCCAGTATCAGATTTGAGACACTACCTTTAACCCTCACAGTATCTGGTAACCACAGTGAGACTATTTCTTTTTTGATTTTTCGTTCACCTTTTACACCTGTTGTTTTGGGTCATCCCTGGCTAGTATGTCATAATCCTTCTATTAATTGGTCTAGTAATTCTATCCTATCCTGGAACGTTTCTTGTCATGTGAAGTGTTTAATGTCTGCCATCCCTCCCGTTTCTTCTGTCCCCACTTCTCAGGGAGGAACCTGGCGATTTGACAGGAGTGCCGGAGGAATATCATGATCTGCGCACGGTCTTCAGTCGGTCAGAGCCAGCTCCCTTCCTCCTCACCGGTCGTATGATTGTAGTATTGATCTCCTTCGGGGACCACTCCTCCTCGGGGTAGACTATACTCTCTGTCGGCTCGAACGTAAGGCTCTCGAGGATTATTTGTCTGTGTCTCTTGACGCCGGTACCATAGTGCCTTCTTCCTCTCCGGCCGGGGCGGGGTTTTTTGTTAAGAAAAGGACGGTACTCTGCGCCCCTGCGTGGATATCGAGCTGAATGACATAACGGTTAAGAATCGTTATCCGCTTCCCCTTGTGTCATCAGCCTTCGAGATTCTGCAGGGAGCCAGGTGCTTTACTAAGTTGGACCTTCGTAACGCTTACCATCTCGTGCGCATCAGAGAGGGGGCGAGTGGAAAGCGGCGTTTAACACTCCGTTAGGGCATTTTGAGTACCGGGTTCTGCCGTTTGGTCTCGCCAATGCGCCAGCTGTTTTTCAGGCATTAGTTAATGATGTTCTGAGAGACATGCTGAACATCTTTGTTTTTGTCTACCTTGACGATATCCTGATTTTTTCACCGTCACTCGAGATTCATGTTCAGCACGTTCGACGTGTTCTCCAGCGCCTTTTAGAGTTGTCTCTACGTGAAGGCTGAGAAGTGCTCTTTCATGTCTCCTCCGTTACTTTTCTCGATTCCGTTATTTCCGCTGAAGGCATTCAGATGGATTCCGCTAAGGTCAAGCTGTCAGTGAGTGGCCCGTTCCAAGGTCACGTGTCGAGTTGCAGCGCTTTCTAGGTTTCGCTAATTTCTATCGGCGTTTCATTCGTAATTTCGGTCAAGTTGCTGCCCCTCTCACAGCTCTTACTTCTGTCAAGACGTGTTTTAAGTGGTCCGGTTCCGCCCAGGGAGCTTTTGATCTTCTAAAAAGAACGTTTTACGTCCGCTCCTATCCTCGTTACTCCTGACGTCACTAGACAATTCATTGTCGAGGTTGGCCTTCAGAGGTGGCGTGGGAGCCATTCTATCCCAGCGCTTCCAGTCTGACGATAAGGTTCATCCTTGCGCTTATTTTCTCATCGCCTGTCGCCATCTGAGCACAACTATGATGTGGGTAACCGCGAACTGCTCGCCATCCCGCAGCCCTAGGCGAATGGCGACAGTGGTTGGAGGGGGCGACCGTTCCTTTTGTCGTTTGGACAGACCACTTAAGAACCTTGAGTACATCCGTTCTGCCAAACGACTTAATGCTCGTCAAGCTCGTTGCGTTGTTTTTCGCTCGTTTGGAGTTTGTGATTTCTTACCGTCCGGGTAGCAAGAACACCAAGCCTGATGCCTTATCCCGTCTTTTTTAGTTCTTCTGTGGCTTCTACTGATCCAGGGGATTCTTCCTTATGGGCGTGTTGTCGGGTTGACAGTCTGGGGAATTGAAAGACAGGTTAAGCAAGCACTCACGCACACTGCGTCGCCGCGCGCATCTTGTCCTAGTAACCTTCTTTTCGTTCCTGTTTCCACTCGTCTGGCTGTTTCTTCAGTGGGCTCACTCTGCCAAGTTGGCTGGTCATCCCGGCGTTCGAGGCACTCTTGCTTCTATTCGCCAGCGCTTTTGGTGGCCGACTCAGGAAGCGTGACACGCGCGTTTCGTGGCTGCTTGTTCGGACTGCGCGCAGACTAAGTCAGGTAACTCTCCTCCTGCCGGTCGTCTCAGACCGCCACATTCCCTTCTGTTCCATGGTCTCACATCGCCTAGACTTCATTACCGGTCTGCCTTTGTCTGCGGGGAAGACTGTGATTCTTACGGTTGTCGATAAGGTTTCTCCCCAAGGCGGCACATTTCATTCCCCTCGCTAAACTTCCTTCCGCTAAGGAGACGGCACAAATCATCAAGAATGTGTTCAGAATTCATAGCCTCCCACGTTAGACGCCGTTTCAGACAGAGGCCCGCAATTCACGTCACAGTTTTGGAGGGAGTTCTGTCGTTTGATTGGTGCGTCCGTCAGTCTCTCTTCCGGGTTTCATCCCCAGTCTAACGGTCAAGCAGAGAGGGCCAATCAGACGATTGGTCGCATACTACGCAGCCTTTCTTTCAGAAACCCTGCGTCTTGGGCAGAACAGCTCCCCTGGGCAGAATACGCTCACAACTCGCTTCCTTCGTCTGCTACCGGGTTATCTCCGTTTCCAGAGTAGTCTGGGTTACCAGCCTCCTCTGTTCTCATCCCAGCTTGCCGAGTCCAGCGTTCCCTCCGCTCAAGCGTTTGTCCAACGTTGTGAGCGCACCTGGAGGAGGGTGAGGTCTGCACTTTGCCGTTACAGGGCACAGACTGTGAGAGCCGCCAATAAACGTAGGATTAAGAGTCCAAGGTATTGTTGCGGCCAGAGAGTGTGGCTTTCCACTCGCAACCTTCCTCTTACGACAGCTTCTCGTAAGTTGACTCCGCGGTTCATTGGTCCGTTCCGTGTCTCCCAGGTCGTCAATCCTGTCGGCTGTGCGACTAAGCTGTCCGCTGACATCTTCGTCAGCGTCCATCCTGTCTTCCATGTCTCTGTGTCAGCCCTTTCTTCGCACCCCAGTTAATCTTCCCTCCCCCTCCCGTCCTTATCGAGCGCACCTATTTACAAGGTACGTAGGATCATGGACATGCGTTCTCGGGGACGGGGTCACCAATACTAGTGGATTGGGAGGTTACGGTCCTGAGGGAGAGGAGTTGGGTTCCGTCTCGGGGCGTGCTGGACCGTTCACTGATTGATGATTTCCTCCGTTGCCGCCAGATTCCTCCTCGAGTGCGCCAGGAGGCGCTCGGTGAAGTGGGGGTACTGTCATGTTTTGTCTTATATTGTCTTGTCATTTTTGCTTTTCCTTCTGTTCGTTTTCCCCTGCTGGTCTTTTTAGGTTCGTTCCCTTTTTCTCTCCCTCTCTCTCTCTCTTCTCTCTATCGTTCCGTTCCTGCTCCCAGCTGTTCCTATTCCCTAATCAATCATTTAGTCTTCCCACCCTGTTCCCTATCTTTTCCCCTGATTAGAGTCCCTATTTCTCCCCTTGTTTTCCGTTTCTGTCCTGTCGGATCCTTGTATATTGTTCACCGTGCTGTGTCTTTGTATCGCCCTGTCGTGTCGTGTTTCCCTCAGATGCTGCGTGGTGAGCAGGTGTCTGAGTCTGCTACGGTCAAAGTGCCTTCCCGAGGCAACCTACAGTTTATGATCGAGTCTCAGTCTGTTCTCGTCATCGAGTGGAATTGTTTTTATGCTTTATTTACCGCTCCGATTTGTCTAGGAGTATTGCATATTTCCTTTACTGGATTAAAGACTCTGTTTTAAGCCAAGTCGCTTTTGGGTCCTCATTCACCTGCATAACAACAAGCCTGGATCCTCCTTGGGAGCAATATCCAAACACCTGAAGGTACCACGTTCATCTGTACAAACAATAGTACGCAAGTATAAACACCATGGGACCACACAACCGTCATACTGCTCAGGAAGGAGACGCGTTCTGTCTCCTAGAGGTGAACGTACTTTGGTGCAAAAAGTGCAAATCCATCCCAGAACAGCAGCAAAGGACCTTGTGAAGATGCTGGAGGAAACACTTACAAAAGTATCAATATCCACAGTTAAACGAATCCTATATCGACTTAACCTGAAGGCCGCTCAGCAAGGAAGAAGCCACTGTGCAAAAACCCCATAAAAAGCCAGACTACAGTTTACGACTGCACATGGACTTTTTGGAGAAATGTCTTCTGGTCTGATGAAACCAAAATAGAACTGTTTGGCCACCAATGACCATCGTTATGTTTGGAGGAAAAAGGTGGAGGCACTGGCCGATGAACACCATCCCAACCGTGAAGCAAGGGGTAGCATCATGTTGTGGGGGTGCTTTGCAGGAGGACTGGTGCACTTCACCAAAATAGATGGCATCATGAGGTTGGAAAATTATTGGATATTTTGAAGCAACATCTCCAAGACATCAGTTAAAGCTTCGTCGCAAACTATAACCCCAAGCATACTTCCAAAGTTGTGGCAAAATGGCTTAAGGACAACAAAGTCAAGGTAATGGTGTGGCCGTCACAAATCCCTGACCTCAATCCCATCGAAAATGTGTGGGCAGAACTGAAAAAGGGTGTGCGAGCAAGGAGGCCTACAACCTGACTCATTTACACCAGCTCTGTCAGGAGGAATGGGCCAAAATTCACCCAACTTATTGTGGGAAGCTTGTGGAATGCTACCCAAAACATTTGAATCAAGTTAAACAATTTAAAGGCTATGCTACCAAATAGTTATTGAGTGTATGTAAACTTCAGACCCACTGGGAATGTGATGAAAGAAATAATCTCTCTACTATTATTCGGACATTTCACATTCTTAAAATAAACTGGTGATCCTAACTGACCTAAAACAGGGAATTTATACTCAGATTAAATGTCGGGAATTGTGAAAAACTGAGTTTAAATGTAGAGGTTAACACTACAGTCATGTGTTTCTTCAGGTAGAGGTTAACACTACAGTCATGTGTTTCTACAGGTAGAGGTTAACACTACAGTCATGTGTTTCTTCAGGTAGAGGTTAACACTACAGTCATGTGTTTCTACAGGTAGAGGTTAACACTACAGTCACGTGTTTCAAGAGTTGGAGGTTAAATTGGAACTGACAGAATTTTATCAACATGGAATCTTATTATAATCTGTTCATATAAACGAAGAAACTGAAACTTTTTAAAACATTTTCTGAGAAGTAAGCACTTAGATCAATTGATTTTCACTTTTTCATGAATTCATGGAATGTTTGGGAACGTATAGTCAGGGATTTGTGAAAATTGTACAGCAATATGAGTGGGAAAGCGGTCATGCGTTTGGGCAATTAATAAACACTACAGTAAATAAAGTCTATGCAGACTGGTGCGCCATAGCCAATTAGTGCTACAGTGGGCCTATATAGAAATAAGCCATTTTCCACACGGCCTGCCATCATTCACTTTGAACTGGACTGTGTGTTTAAAGGCAGTAACAACAGTGCGACTTTAGACGATTAAAGCCACAAAATACACCTGAATGGATTTCTGCAAATATATAGGCTACGGTTCAAAAGTTTGGGGTCACTTAGAAATGTCCTTGTTTTTTTAAAGAAAATCATTTTTTTTTGTCTGTTATAATAACATCCAATTGGTCAGAAATACAGTGTAGACATTGTTAATGTTGTCAATGACTATTGAAGCTGGAAACGACTGATTTTTAATGGAATATCTAAAGAGGCGTACAGAGGGCCATTATCAGCATCCATCGCTCCTGTGTTCCAATGGCACAGAACCAGAGATCTTGCTTGTTTGTAGGTGACCAAATACTTATTTTCCACCATAATTTGCAAATAAATTCATTAAAAATCCTACAATGTGATTTTCTGGATTTTTTTTTCTAATTTTGTCTGTCATAGTTGAAATGTACCTATGATGAAAATTACAGGCCTCTCTCATCTTTTTAAGTGGGAGAACTTGCACAATTGGTGGCTGACTAAACACTTTTTTGACCCACTGTGCATCCCCCTTTCTGCCAGTCACATTCTGTTAAAGGTCCCCAAAGCACACACATCCCTGGGTCGCTCCTCTTTTCAGTTCGCTGCAGCTAGTGACTGGAACGAGCTGCAAAAAACATCTTTAAAAAAACATTCAAAGACTCAACAACCATGGACACTCTTACTGACAGTTGTGGCTTCATGTGATGGATTGTTTTCTCTACCTTCTTGCCTGTGTGCTGTTGTCTGTACCCAATAATGTTTATACCATGTTTTGTGCTGATACCATGTTGTGCTACTGTCATGTTGTGTTGCTACCATGCTGTTGACATGTGGTGATGCTACCATGCTGTGTTGTCATGTGTTGCTGCCATGCTATGTTGTTGTCTTAGGTCTCTCTTTATGTAGTGTTGTGGTGTCTCTCTTGTCGTGGTGTGTGTTTTGGCCTATATATATATATATTTTTTTTTTTAAATCCCAGCCCCCGTCCCTGCATGAGGCCTTTTGCCTTTTTGTAAGACTTCATTGAAAATAAGAATTTGTTCTTAAATGACTTGCCTAGTTAAATAAAGGTTACATAAGAATAAATACCTCACATGAAGGCAGTTATATTCCATGTGACTGTTTAGTCATTTTAATTAGGCTTCTCCAAGCTCTGATGCTGCTGATGGACATTAGTGGTACCTGGCTTGCATGAAAAGGAACCACGCTATTTAAATGACTTTTTTCCCCCCTACCCCTGTTTCGAGACAGGTGAATGATAATGGTCCATTCTAAATCAAAACAAATTTCAGACATATATTATTTAGTATTTCTAAAGACAAGATTAAATCAAGAATAGTCTGATGGGTGACAATATTAGCCAATCACTTGTGAATGATATAGTATCACTTGTGAATGATATAGTATCATTTGTGAATGATGCCTAGCGTAAGGCAAGAAACAATGCCTTTTTAAAAACTTTTTCGAATCATAGTCGCACACCTCATGTATCCTAGCCCATAGGCCTATATTTTTTGATAAGGTTTGTATCACAACTAACGTGGTCAAATAAATTCCTAAAATTAAGCACATTAATCCGCCTTACAAGGGGTGTAGAGGCTAACTGGCATATATAAGCATCGTGTGAGTTTCACGTTTGGGGAAGATACATTTCACCATAAATATGCACCTTCATAATAAAAGCATTACATTTGTGGTCTCTTTTGATAATGGTGTTTTCCCGCTAATAGAACATTGGCATGTATAGCCTTCTGTTGTGTGCACATTGCTGCGCTTATAATGTGAAGAAATAGCCTAGTAGTAGTAGTAGTAATAGTAGTTTCTCTCATTTTAAGTTAAATGTTCTGATCATTGCGTAAAAAAGTTTTCGGGATGCAAGTGGTTGTGTTAATTTGGGATCTATCGCATCACACAACTGTCCCAGACTATGTTTGGAATATTTATTTCTCTCTCAGTATAGAATAGGTCAACTTTTGTACTATGGGGATAGTAGATTGACATACGCTAGTGCTTTTGCTGTACTTTAGGCCTACTCATCTTGTTGAATGACAAAAAGTAAAAGTGGACAGTTCTTCCATTATCTTCAATATCCCCCTTGGAATTGGATAAGGACTCTAGCAGTTGCGTCTCCAAAGTGTCTGTCCTCACTTATAGACTGTGAGAAAGACCCGATCATGTGATGGAGAGCCATGTGAGTGAGGGCTGCTTAGGAGCATGCAGCACTAAGGGAGATGTGGGTGGCGCAGCAGTCTAAGGCACTGCTTCTCAGTACTAGAGGCGTCACTACAGACCCTGGTTTGATCCTGGGCTTTATCACAACTGTCCTTGATTGGGAGTCCATGAGGGCAGTGCACAATTGGCCCAGCGTCGTCTGGGTTAAGGTTTGGCCGGGGTAGGCCGTCATTGTCAATAACAATTTGTTCTTATTTAAATAAATTAAATAAGTTAAATGAAAAGGATAAATAAAAATAATAAGATGGAAACAACGGCCAAAAGGCATGGATTTATTTTAGAGTGCATTACGACCACACAAAGGAGATGGATTTATTTTAGAGTGCATTACTACCACACAAAGGAGATGGATTTATTTTAGAGTGCATTACGACCACACAAAGGAGATGGATTTATTTTAGAGTGCATTACGACCACACAAAGGAGATGGATTTATTTTAGAGTGCATTACGACCCAACAAAGGGGATGGATTTATTTTAGAGTGCATTACGACCACACAAAGGAGATGGATTTATTTTAGAGTGCATTACGACCCAACAAAGGGGATGGATTTATT
Source organism: Oncorhynchus gorbuscha (assembly GCF_021184085.1). Taxonomy (NCBI): domain Eukaryota; kingdom Metazoa; phylum Chordata; class Actinopteri; order Salmoniformes; family Salmonidae; genus Oncorhynchus; species Oncorhynchus gorbuscha. Next base: position 621 of record NW_025753633.1, on the reverse strand, counting down.
TTAGAGTGCATTACGACCCAACAAAGGGGATGGATTTATTTTAGAGTGCATTACGACCCAACAAAGGGGATGGATTTATTTTAGAGTGCATTACGACCCAACAAAGGAGATGGATTTATTTTAGAGTGCATTACGACCCAACAAAGGGGATGGATTTATTTTAGAGTGCATTACGACCACAACAAAGGGGATGGATTTATTTTAGAGTGCATTACGACCCAACAAAGGGGATGGATTTATTTTAGAGTGCATTACGACCCAACAAAGGGGATGGATTTATTTTAGAGTGCATTACGACCACACAAAGGGGATGGATTTATTTTAGAGTGCATTACGACCCAACAAAGGGGATGGATTTATTTTAGAGTGCATTACGACCACACAAAGGAGATGGATTTATTTTAGAGTGCATTACGACCACACAAAGGGGATGGATTTATTTGAGAGTGCATTACGACCACACAAAGGGGATCGATTTATTTTAGAGTGCATTACGACCACACAAAGGGGATTGATTTATTTTAGAGTGCATTACGACCCAACAAAGGGGATGGATTTATTTTAGAATGCATTACGACCCAACAAAGGGGATGGATTTATTTTAGAGTGCATTACGACCAC
>NW_025753632.1:0-10368 GCF_021184085.1 Oncorhynchus gorbuscha | reverse complement strand
TCATAATATAATAATAATATATGCCATTTAGCAGACGCTTTTATCCAAAGCGACTTACAGTCATGTGTGCATACATTCTACGTATGGGTGATCCCGGGAATCGAACCCACTACCCTGGCGTTCCAAGCGCCATGCTCTACCAACTGAGCTACAGAAGGACCATCTTGTTGTGGTTGTAGAGGAGTCATCTCATCTTGTTGTGTTTGTAGAGGAGTCATCTCATCTTGTTGTGTTTGTAGAGGAGTCATCTCATCTTTTTGTAGAGGAGTCATCTCATCTTTTTGTAGAGGAGTCATCTCGTTGTAGAGGAGTCATCTCATCTTTTTGTAGAGGAGTCATCTCGTTGTAGAGGAGTCATATCGTCTTGTTGAGGTTGTAGAGGAGTCATCTCATCTTGTTGTGGTTGTAGAGGAGTCATCTCATCTTGTTGTGGTTGTAGAGGAGTCATCTCATCTTTTTGTAGAGGAGTCATCTCATCTTGTTGTGGTTGTAGAGGAGTCATCTCATCTTGTTTTGGTTGTAGAGGAGTCATCTCATCTTGTTTTGGTTGTAGAGGAGTCATCTCATCTTGTTGTGGTTGTAGAGGAGTCATCTCATCTTGTTTTGGTTGTAGAGGAGTCATCTCATCTCGTTTTGGTTGTAGAGGAGTCATCTCATCTTGTTGTGGTTGTAGAGGAGTCATCTCATCTTGTTGTGGTTGTAGAGGAGTCATCTTATCTTGTTGTGTTTGTAGAGGAGTCATCTCATCTTGTTGTGGTTGTAGAGGAGTCATCTCATCTTGTTGTGTTTGTAGAGGAGTCATCTCATCTTGTTGTGGTTGTAGAGGAGTCATCTCATCTTGTTGTGGTTGTAAAGGAGTCATCTCATCTTGTTGAGGTTGTAGAGGAGTCATCTCATCTTGTTGTGGTTGTAGAGGAGTCATCTCATCTTGTTTTGGTTGTAGAGGAGTCATCTCATCTTGTTTTGGTTGTAGAGGAGTCATCTCATCTTGTTGTGGTTGTAGAGGAGTCATCTTGTTGAGGTTGTAGAGGAGTCATCTTGTTGTGGTTGTAGAGGAGTCATCTTGTTGAGGTTGTAGAGGAGTCATCTTGTTATGTTGACACTAGCTGCAGTAAATGAAGTGCTCTGACCAAGGAGCTTGTTCCAAACAAAATGGAACATGATTGAAGGGCACGAAGTTGCCAAAACATTTCAGTCTATGGGAGCGATGGGAGATGTCTCTCTGTCTCTCTCTTTCCCTCTGTCTCTCTCCCTTCCCCCCCTCTCTCTCTCTCTCTCTCTCTCTCTCTCTCTCTCTCTCTCTCTCTCTCTCTCTCTCTCTCTCTCTCTCCCTCCCCCATCTCTCCCTTCCCCCTCTCTGTCTCTCTCTCTCTTACTCTCTGTGTCTCTGTCTCTCTATGTCTCTGCCTCTCTGTGTCTCTGTCTCTCTGTCTCTGTCTCTCTCTCTCTCTCTCTCTCTCTCTCTCTCTCTCTCTCTCTCTCTCTCTCTCTCTCTCTCTCTCTCTCTCTCTACCTCTACCTCTCTCTGTCTCTGGGTCTCTCTACTCTCTCTCACTCTGTGTCTCTCTCTCTCTGTGTCTCTCTCTCTCTCTCTCTCTCTCTCTCTCTCTCTCTCTCTCTCTCTCTCTCTCTCTCTCTCTCTCTCTCTCTCTCTCTCCCTCTCTCTCTCAATTCAATGAAATTCACCAACATTAGACGACTAGACAGAAAACCCTAATTGACTTACGTGGTGGTGTAGAACCAGGAGGTTGGGTGGTCACATCCCGGGTGATAGCAGTTACTGTAGAAATGAACACTCACAATGTAATCGTGTGTCAAATATGTAAGTTGAAAACACAGCGGTGAATGGATCTGTGGTTTACTAATCAAGTCCTTGATTGGGAACAGAGAACTGGAAGGAAAGGCGGCCAAATGAGGTGTTGGCTTTAGGGATGATCAGTGAGATACACCTGCTGGAGCGCGTGCTACGGGTGGGTGTTGCCATCGTGACCAGTTAACTGAGATAAGGCGGAGCTTTACCTAGCATGGACTTGTAAGATGACCTGGAGCCAGTGGGTCTGGCGTAGAGGTGGATCAGGGAATCGCCCGCTGCAAGAGCAACATCATTGATAAATATAGAGAAAAGAGTCAGCCCGAGAATTGAACCCTGTGGCACCCCGATAGAGACTGCCAGAGGACCAGACAACATGCCCTCCGATTTGACACACTGAACTCTGTCTGCAAAGTAGTTTGTGAACCAGGCAAGGCAGTCATTAGAAAACCGAGGCTACTGAGTCTTCCGATAAGAATATGGTGATTGACAGAGTCGAAAGCTCTTTGGCCAGGTCGATGGAAGACGGCTGCACAGTACTGTCTTTTATCGATGGTGGTTATGATATCGTTTTAGTACCTTTTGAGCGTGGCTGAGGTGCACCCGGACCGGCTCGAACCAGAATGCACAGCTTGGGAGAAGGTACGTTTGGATTCGAGATGGTCAGTGACCTGTTTGTTGACTTGGCTTTCGAAGACCTTAGATAGGCAGGGCAGGATGGATATAGGTCTGTAACAGTTTGGGTCCAGGGTGTCTCCCCCTTTGAAGAGGGGGATGACTGCGGCAGCTTTCAATCCTTGGGGATCTCAGACGATATGAAAGAGAGGTTGAACAGGCTGGTAATAGGGGCCATGGCAATGGCGGCGGATAGTTTCAGAAATAGAGGGTCCAGATTGTCAAGCCCAGCTGATTTGTAACGGGTCCAGGTTTTGCAGCTCTTTCAGAACATCTGCTATCTGGATTTGGGAAAAGGAGAACCTGGACAGGCTTGGGCGAGTAGCTGCGGGGGCAGAGCTGTTGGCCGAGTTTGGAGTAGCCAGGAGGAAGTAATGTAGTTTTGTTTAGACTGTGTTGTAATTTGGTTTATCCTGATTGATTGGATGTTCTGGTCCTGAGGCTTCAGTGTGTTAGTAGAACAGGTTAGTGAACTCAGCCACGGGACCAGCTGGATGAGGGGACTGAGGCTTCAGTGTGTTAGTAGAACAGGTTAGTGAACTCAGGACCAGCTGGATGAGGGGACTGAGGCTTCAGTGTGTTAGTAGAACAGGTTAGTGAACTCAGGACCAGCTGGATGAGGGGACTGAGGCTTCAGTGTGTTAGTAGAACAGGTTAGTGAACTCAGCCACGGGACCAGCTGGATGAGGGGACTGAGGCTTCAGTGTGTTAGTTGAACAGGTTAGTGAACTCAGCCCCGGGACCAGCTGGATGAGGGGACTGAGGCTTCAGTGTGTTAGTAGAACAGGTTAATGAACTCAGGACCAGCTGGATGAGGGGACTGAGGCTTCAGTGTGTTAGTAGAACAGGTTAATGAACTCAGGACCAGCTGGATGAGGGGACTGAGGCTTCAGTGTTTTAGTAGAACAGGTTAGTGAACTCAGCCCCAGGACCAGATGGATGAGGGGACTGAGGCTTCAGTGTGTTAGTAGAACAGGTTAGTGAACTCAGCCCCAGGACCAGATGGATGAGGGGACTGAGGCTTCAGTGTGTTAGTCGAACAGGTTAGTGAACTCAGGACCAGCTGGATGAGGGGACTGAGCCTTCAGTGTGTTAGTAGAACAGGTTAGTGAACTCAGCCCCAGGACCAGCTGGATAAGGGGACTGAGGCTTCAGTGTGTTAGTAGAACAGGTTAATGAACTCAGGACCAGCTGGATGAGGGGACTGAGGCTTCAGTGTGTTAGTAGAACAGGTTAGTGAACTCAGCCCCAGGACCAGCTGGATAGGGGACTGAGGCTTCAGTGTGTTAGTAGAACAGGTTAATGAACTCAGGACCAGCTGGATGAGGGGACTGAGGCTTCAGTGTGTTAGTAGAACAGGTTAGTGAACTCAGCCCCAGGACCAGCTGGATGAGGGGACTGAGGCTTCAGTGTGTTAGTCGAACAGGTTAGTGAACTCAGGACCAGCTGGATGAGGGGACTGAGCCTTCAGTGTGTTAGTAGAACAGGTTAGTGAACTCAGCCCCAGGACCAGCTGGATAAGGGGACTGAGGCTTCAGTGTGTTAGTAGAACAGGTTAATGAACTCAGGACCAGCTGGATGAGGGGACTGAGCCTTCAGTGTGTTAGTAGAACAGGTTAGTGAACTCAGCCCCAGGACCAGCTGGATAAGGGGACTGAGGCTTCAGTGTGTTAGTAGAACAGGTTAATGAACTCAGGACCAGCTGGATGAGGGGACTGAGGCTTCAGTGTGTTAGTAGAACAGGTTAGTGAACTCAGGACCAGCTGGATGAGGGACTGAGGCTTCAGTGTGTTAGTAGAACAGGTTAGTGAACTCAGCCCCAGGACCAGCTGGATGAGGGGACTGAGGCTTCAGTGTGTTAGTAGAACAGGTTAATGAACTCAGGACCAGCTGGATGAGGGGACTGAGGCTTCAGTGTGTTAGTAGAACAGGTTAGTGAACTCAGCCACAGGACCAGATGGATGAGGGGACTGAGGCTTCAGTGTGTTAGTAGAACAGGTTAATGAACTCAGGACTAGCTGGATGAGGGGACTGAGGCTTCAGTGTCGTTAGTAGAACAGGTTAGTGAACTCAGCCCCAGGACCAGCTGGATGAGGGGACTGAGGCTTCAGTGTGTTAGTAGAACAGGTTAATGAACTCAGGACCAGCTGGATGAGGGGACTGAGGCTTCAGTGTGTTAGTAGAACAGGTTAGTGAACTCAGCCACAGGACCAGATGGATGAGGGGACTGAGGCTTCAGTGTGTTAGTCGAACAGGTTAGTGAACTCAGGACCAGCTGGATGAGGGGACTGAGCCTTCAGTGTGTTAGTAGAACAGGTTAGTGAACTCAGCCCCAGGACCAGCTGGATAAGGGGACTGAGGCTTCAGTGTGTTAGTAGAACAGGTTAATGAACTCAGGACCAGCTGGATGAGGGGACTGAGGCTTCAGTGTGTTAGTAGAACAGGTTAATGAACTCAGGACCAGCTGGATGAGGGGACTGAGGCTTGGTGTGTTAGTAGAACAGGTTAATGAACTCAGGACCAGCTGGATGAGGGACTGAGGCTTCAGTGTGTTAGTAGAACAGGTTAGTGAACTCAGCCCCAGGACCAGCTGGATGAGGGGACTGAGGCTTCAGTGTGTTAGTAGAACAGGTTAATGAACTCAGGACCAGCTGGATGAGGGGACTGAGGCTTCAGTGTGTTAGTAGAACAGGTTAGTGAACTCAGCCCCAGGACCAGATGGATGAGGGGACTGAGGCTTCAGTGTGTTAGTAGAACAGGTTAGTGAACTCAGCCACAGGACCAGATGGATGAGGGGACTGAGGCTTCAGTGTGTTAGTCGAACAGGTTAGTGAACTCAGGACCAGCTGGATGAGGGGACTGAGCCTTCAGTGTGTTAGTAGAACAGGTTAGTGAACTCAGCCCCAGGACCAGCTGGATGAGGGGACTGAGGCTTCAGTGTGTTAGTAGAACAGGTTAGTGAACTCAGGACCAGCTGGATGAGGGGACTGAGGCTTCAGTGTGTTAGTAGAACAGGTTAGTGAACTCAGCCCCAGGACCAGCTGGATGAGGGGACTGAGGCTTCAGTGTGTTAGTAGAACAGGTTAGTGAACTCAGCCCCAGGACCAGATGGATGAGGGGACTGAGGCTTCAGTGTGTTAGTAGAACAGGTTAATGAACTCAGGACCAGCTGGATGAGGGGACTGAGGCTTCAGTGTGTTAGTAGAACAGGTTAGTGAACTCAGCCACAGGACCAGATGGATGAGGGGACTGAGGCTTCAGTGTGTTAGTCGAACAGGTTAGTGAACTCAGGACCAGCTGGATGAGGGGACTGAGCCTTCAGTGTGTTAGTAGAACAGGTTAGTGAACTCAGCCCCAGGACCAGCTGGATAAGGGGACTGAGGCTTCAGTGTGTTAGTAGAACAGGTTAATGAACTCAGGACCAGCTGGATGAGGGGACTGAGGCTTCAGTGTGTTAGTAGAACAGGTTAATGAACTCAGGACCAGCTGGATGAGGGGACTGAGGCTTCAGTGTGTTAGTAGAACAGGTTAATGAACTCAGGACCAGCTGGATGAGGGGACTGAGGCTTCAGTGTGTTAGTAGAACAGGTTAGTGAACTCAGCCCCAGGACCAGCTGGATGAGGGGACTGAGGCTTCAGTGTGTTAGTAGAACAGGTTAATGAACTCAGGACCAGCTGGATGAGGGGACTGAGGCTTCAGTGTGTTAGTAGAACAGGTTAGTGAACTCAGCCCCAGGACCAGATGGATGAGGGGACTGAGGCTTCAGTGTGTTAGTAGAACAGGTTAGTGAACTCAGCCACAGGACCAGATGGATGAGGGGACTGAGGCTTCAGTGTGTTAGTCGAACAGGTTAGTGAACTCAGGACCAGCTGGATGAGGGGACTGAGCCTTCAGTGTGTTAGTAGAACAGGTTAGTGAACTCAGCCCCAGGACCAGCTGGATGAGGGGACTGAGGCTTCAGTGTGTTAGTAGAACAGGTTAGTGAACTCAGGACCAGCTGGATGAGGGGACTGAGGCTTCAGTGTGTTAGTAGAACAGGTTAGTGAACTCAGCCCCAGGACCAGCTGGATGAGGGGACTGAGGCTTCAGTGTGTTAGTAGAACAGGTTAGTGAACTCAGCCCCAGGACCAGATGGATGAGGGGACTGAGGCTTCAGTGTGTTAGTAGAACAGGTTAATGAACTCAGGACCAGCTGGATGAGGGGACTGAGCCTTCAGTGTGTTAGTAGAACAGGTTAGTGAACTCAGCCCCAGGACCAGCTGGATAAGGGGACTGAGGCTTCAGTGTGTTAGTAGAACAGGTTAATGAACTCAGGACCAGCTGGATGAGGGGACTGAGCCTTCAGTGTGTTAGTAGAACAGGTTAGTGAACTCAGCCCCAGGACCAGCTGGATAAGGGGACTGAGGCTTCAGTGTGTTAGTAGAACAGGTTAATGAACTCAGGACCAGCTGGATGAGGGGACTGAGGCTTCAGTGTGTTAGTAGAACAGGTTAGTGAACTCAGGACCAGCTGGATGAGGGGACTGAGGCTTCAGTGTGTTAGTAGAACAGGTTAGTGAACTCAGCCCCAGGACCAGCTGGATGAGGGGACTGAGGCTTCAGTGTGTTAGTAGAACAGGTTAATGAACTCAGGACCAGCTGGATGAGGGGACTGAGGCTTCAGTGTGTTAGTAGAACAGGTTAGTGAACTCAGCCACAGGACCAGATGGATGAGGGGACTGAGGCTTCAGTGTGTTAGTAGAACAGGTTAATGAACTCAGGACTAGCTGGATGAGGGGACTGAGGCTTCAGTGTCGTTAGTAGAACAGGTTAGTGAACTCAGCCCCAGGACCAGCTGGATGAGGGGACTGAGGCTTCAGTGTGTTAGTAGAACAGGTTAATGAACTCAGGACCAGCTGGATGAGGGGACTGAGGCTTCAGTGTGTTAGTAGAACAGGTTAGTGAACTCAGCCACAGGACCAGATGGATGAGGGGACTGAGGCTTCAGTGTGTTAGTCGAACAGGTTAGTGAACTCAGGACCAGCTGGATGAGGGGACTGAGCCTTCAGTGTATTAGTAGAACAGGTTAGTGAACTCAGCCCCAGGACCAGCTGGATAAGGGGACTGAGGCTTCAGTGTGTTAGTAGAACAGGTTAATGAACTCAGGACCAGCTGGATGAGGGGACTGAGGCTTCAGTGTGTTAGTAGAACAGGTTAGTGAACTCAGCCCCAGGACCAGCTGGATGAGGGGACTGAGGCTTCAGTGTGTTAGTAGAACAGGTTAATGAACTCAGGACCAGCTGGATGAGGGGACTGAGGCTTCAGTGTGTTAGTAGAACAGGTTAATGAACTCAGGACCAGCTGGATGAGGGGACTGAGGCTTCAGTGTGTTAGTAGAACAGGTTAGTGAACTCAGCCCCAGGACCAGCTGGATGAGGGGACTGAGGCTTCAGTGTGTTAGTAGAACAGGTTAATGAACTCAGGACCAGCTGGATGAGGGGACTGAGGCTTCAGTGTGTTAGTAGAACAGGTTAGTGAACTCAGCCCCAGGACCAGATGGATGAGGGGACTGAGGCTTCAGTGTGTTAGTAGAACAGGTTAGTGAACTCAGCCACAGGACCAGATGGATGAGGGGACTGAGGCTTCAGTGTGTTAGTCGAACAGGTTAGTGAACTCAGGACCAGCTGGATGAGGGGACTGAGCCTTCAGTGTGTTAGTAGAACAGGTTAGTGAACTCAGCCCCAGGACCAGCTGGATGAGGGGACTGAGGCTTCAGTGTGTTAGTAGAACAGGTTAGTGAACTCAGGACCAGTTGGATGAGGGGACTGAGGCTTCAGTGTGTTAGTAGAACAGGTTAGTGAACTCAGCCCCAGGACCAGCTGGATGAGGGGACTGAGGCTTCAGTGTGTTAGTAGAACAGGTTAGTGAACTCAGCCCCAGGACCAGATGGATGAGGGGACTGAGGCTCCAGTGTGTTAGTAGAACAGGTTAGGTGTCATTAAGGTGTCCAGTTGAGCTTATTTGTAAACCTCAGTAATTGTAATATGTGCAGTACTCTATATATTTAAACCTCAGTAATTGTAGTGTGTACAGTACTCTATATATTTAAACCTCAGTAATTGTATTGTGTGCAGTACTCTATATATTTAAACCTCAGTAATTGTAGTGTGTACAGTACTCTATATATTTAAACCTCAGTAATTGTAGTGTGTACAGTACTCTATATATTTAAACCTCAGTAATTGTAGTGTACAGTACTCTATATATTTAAACCTCAGTAATTGTAGTGTGTACAGTACTCTATATATTTAAACCTCAGTAATTGTAGTGTGTACAGTACTCTATATATTTAAACCTCAGTAATTGTAGTGTGTACAGTACTCTATATATTTAAACCTCAGTAATTGTAGTGTGTACAGTACTCTATATATTTAAACGTCAGTAATTGTAGTGTGTGCAGTACTCTATATATTTAAACGTCAGTAATTGTAGTGTGCAGTACTCTATATATTTAAACCTCAGTAATTGTAGTGTGTACAGTACTCTATATATTTAAACCTCATTAATTGTATTGTGTACAGTACTCTATATATTTAAACCTCAGTAATTGTAGTGTGTACAGTACTCTATATATTTAAACCTCAGTAATTGTAGTGTGTGCAGTACTCTATATATTTAAACCTCAGTAATTGTAGTATGTACAGTACTCTATATACACTGATTATACAAAACATTAAGAACACCTGCTCGTTCCATGACACCCACTGACCAGGTGAATCCAGGTGAAAGATATTATCCCTTATTGATGTCACCTGTTAAATCCACTCCAATCAGTGTAGACGAAGGGGAGGACACGGGCTAAAGAAGGGTGAACGGGCAAGACAAAATGTTTAAGTTCCAATTGAACGGGGTATGGTAGAGAGAGAGAGAGAGAGAGAGAGAGAGAGGTGGAAAGAGAGATGGAAAGAGAGAGATGGAAAGAGAGAGAGAGAGAGAGAGAGAGAGAGAGAGAGAGAGAGAGAGAGAGAGAGAGATGGAAAGAGAGATGGAAAGAGAGAGAGAGAGAGATGGAAAGAGAGACAGAGACAGAGAGAGATGGAATGAGATAGAGAGACAGAGAGAGAGAGACAGAGAGGCAGAGAGATACAGAGAGTTCATCCAATAAGCATGAGGTCAGACAGTCAGTGTTGGGCTGAGTGGGCCTTGTTAGGCAGCAGCAGCGGAGGAGGATTAGTAGAGCTGGTAAAGTCTTAAGGTCCACCTCTCCCTCCACCTCTTGGTGCTGTGAGGAGAGGACGGTGGGAGGGAGGGAGCCTGGGAGGGTGAGACTGTCAGAGGGCAGGGAGACACCTGCTGGTGGCTGCCCTGAAGGACACTGTGAGGTTTGAGCTAGCTGGATGGGGCGTTGATTGTGTCTCTCCACAGTGTGGCTCTGTATTCTACTATGGACGGGACGACAAGCTGTGTGTATTTCTGTCTGTCAATGTGCTCTGCTGTGGTGCACAGGACTCTGAGGATGTCATTGTGGATGCAGAGACAGAAAGGAAAGAGAACAGTTCTGAGCTGTTAAAGGAAAGAGAACAGTTCTGAGCTGTTAAAGGAAAGAGAACAGTTCTGAGCTGTTAAAGGAAAGAGAACAGTTCTGAGCTGTTAAAGGAAAGAGAACAGTTCTGAGCTGTTAAAGGAAAGAGAACAGTTCTGAGCTGATAAAATGGAAGGAAAGAGAACAGTTCTGAGCTGTTAAAGGAAAGACAACAGTTCTGAGGTGTCAAAGGAAAGACAACAGTTCTGACCTGTCAAAGGAAAGACAACAGTTCTGAGCTGTCAAAGGAAAGACAACAGTTCTGAGCTGTTAAAGGAAAGACAACAGTTCTGAGCTGTTACAATGGAAGACAACAGTTCTG
>NW_025753631.1:0-10369 GCF_021184085.1 Oncorhynchus gorbuscha | reverse complement strand
TCAGCCCCTTTTCCTAAAAAGGGATTTGTAACAGTGAGCAAAAATCCCAGAACCACACGGGGGGACCTAGTGAATGACCTGCAGAGAGCTGGGACCAAAGTAACAAAGCCTACCATCAGTAATACACTATGCCGCCAGGGACTCATCCTGCAGTGCCAGACGTGTCCCCCTGCTTAAGCCAGTACATGTCCAGACCCGTCTAAAGTTTGCTAGAGAGCATTTGGATGATCCAGAAGAAGATTGGGAGAATGTCATATGGTCAGATTAAACCGAAATATAACTTTTTGGTAAACTCAACTTGTTGTGTTTGGAGGACAAAGAATGCTGAGTTGCATCCAAAGAACACCATACCTACTGTGAAGCATGGGGGTGGAAACATCATGCTTTGGGGCTGTTTTTCTGCAAAGGGACCAGGAAGATTGATCTGTATAAAGGGAAGAATGAATGGGGCCATGTATTGTGAGATTTTGAGTGAAAACCTCTGTCCATCAGCAAGGGCATTGAAGATTAAATGTGGCTGGGTCTTTCAGCATGACAATGAGCCCAAACACACCGCCCAGGCAACGAAGGAGTGGCTTCGTGTAAGAAGCATTTCAAGGTCGTGGAGTGGCCTAGCCAGTCTCCAGATCTCAACCCCATAGAGAATCTTTGGAGGGAGTTGAAAGTCTGTGTTGCCCAGCAACAGCCCCAAAACATCACTACTCTAGAGGAGATCTGCATGGAGGAATGTGCCAAAATACCAGCAACAGTGTGTGAAAACCTTGTGTAGACGTTTGACCTCTGTCATTACCAACAAAGGGTATATAACAAAGTATTGAGAAACTTTTGTTATTGACCAAATACTTATTTTCCACCATAATTTGCAAATAAATTCATTTAAAAAATGACAGGCCTCATCTTTTTAAGTGTGAGAACTTGCACAATTGGTGGCTGACTAAATACTTTTTTGCCCCACTGTATCTCTAGTAGAACCCATGTCCTCAACACCCAGACAAGTATATTTCACTGGTCACCCCCAAAGCCAATTCCTACTTTGGCTGCCTTTCCTTCCAGTTCTCTGCTGCCAATGACTGGATCAAATTGCAAAAATCACTGAAGCTGGAGACTCATATCTCCCTCACTATCTTTACGCATCAGCTATCAGAGCAGCTTACAGATCATTGCACCTGTACATAGCCTATCTGTAAATGGCCCATCCAACTACCTTATCCCCATATTATTTATTTTATTTGTATTGCTCCTTTGCACCCCAGTATCTCTACTTGCACATTCATCTTCTGCACATATATCACTCCAGTGTTTATTTCGAAATTGTAATTATTTCTCCACTACGGCCTGTTTATTGCCTTACCTCCCTAATCTTACTTCATTTGCACATACTGTATATAGACTTTTCTATTGTGTTATTGACTGTACATTTGTTTCATGTGTAACTGTGTTTGTGTCACACTGCTTTGCTTTATCTTGGCCAGGTCGCAGTTGTAAATGAGAACTTGTTTTCAACTGGCTTACCTGGTTGAATAAAGGTGAAATCCAAAAAATCAAACACTGTATGTGGGAATGTCTTATGTCCGTCCTACATGTAGTGTTGGTACATGTTATATTCCTCAACTGCATATATCATAAATTGCTATTGTAAATAGAAGTATTATGTTCAACAACTGACATTTTCAGATTTTATTTTGACAAACACACTTTGGTGCTTACAATTCATTCTCTATTGTCATAGATTTGGTGGGCACTGTCATCTGTGAGCTTTGTGATATGACTTTCTTTAAGCACGTACTGATGCAACTATTTTTTTTCTTAGTCAATAAATGTAGAGCGTTTATAGACTATGAGAAAGGGTTGGATCCTATATGCTACTTTTTATTGTCCTGTAAGTGGTTCAGTGCCTATAATTAGGCTGTGTGTGTAGAATTGGGCATAAAGGAAATTACCTCTTCTACTAAATTACTGCTACATTATAGTGATAAGGAAAACAGCATACAAATTTGACTTGCGTATTAATTTGCCTATAACTAATCATAATTCCATTATGTTTACATAAAAAAGAGTATTTCAAAATGAGAAGATCCTGCCATGGAATAGACGACTCGGTGGACATGTTTTTTTATTTATTTTTTACTAGGCAAGTCAGTTAAGAACAAATTTTCAATTGACTGCCTAGGAACTGTGGGTTAACTGCCTGTTCAGGGGCAGAACGACATATTTGTATCTTGTCTGCTCTGGGGTTTGAACTTGCAACCTTCCGGTTACTAGTCCAACACTCTAACCCCTAGGCTACCCTGCCACCCCATAAAGTGGAAAGGAGGGGAAATAACTCACACCATGCAGCAGGACACCTTCAGCTGTGTGGTCTTTGTAATGCAGGTTTGATAGTTATATTTTCAATAATGAATGGTTAGCTGTTATGTGACAATTAGGTCAAACTCCTATTTTTTGGTGTAGATGGCCAAGGAAGTTGCACAGAACTTCCCCAACATCCCCTCCTAAATTCATAGGGAACCTTCAAAAACATATGGAGCAACTGAGAAAAGAAATGGCTGAGGATATTCAAAAAATGCCTGGTATGTAATGACTTTAAATTCAAAATAAATGTAAATTCTTTATTTTTATGTAGTTGTGTCAGACAGCCATAGGTTCAATTCATGCCTATGATTTCAGAGTTCAACAAAGCCAACAACTGCTTCATGTGTACCACTGATAAAGAACCTGGATATGGCCCAAAGACTGACTGGGTTAATCTTTTAACAGTGACTGCATGTAAGACAATTTATGATATAACACAATGGATGGCTAATTCATCATTCGTCATACTACATTGATATTTGATATTTATAACGTGTTACGCTTTGTTTTGTTTTATATTGAATGTTTTGCATGCCAACGGTGGTTCCATGTGCTGTAAATAGGAATGAAGACAAAGAGTTCAACAGAGTAAAGAACACAAACTGGAAGTGCAGTCTTTGTTGATGAAAACGTATGCTATACCCCATCCACACTGAAGAGGCTCTGTAATGTACATCAACCAGGGATAAAGACAAAGTTAACACTGTGAAATGTTTCATACTTATTTGAAGTTAAGTGTCTGACATGTTGGAAAGATTAAAGGTCTACAATTTCTGTTTAATTTGTCAATATTCAATTTCTATTCATTGTTTTACTGGCCACCATTACTGTGGTTACATGTTCAGTATATGTATTGACCAGCCTACCTCACTAGCTCACTCCATCCCTGCTTTGGACAATTAATAGCATGACTCTCGTACATTCCTCTTTTCCTTTATAGTTGATATTAATGATGAAAGGAGATATTATCTGTCTCTCTCCTATTGTTGTTAGCTGTTAAATACTGTGGAAAAAAAACTGGGAAAATAAGTACTTAACTACCAATTTGTATAGATAAATATTAAAGAAAAGGGTAAACAACAGGACTGACCCCCCCCCCTAATTATCAAACTAATATTAATGTACAACAATATAGACGAGACATACGAGGTTATGCAATATGGGTGTATATCCACTGCAAGCTTCTTAGGTGTGAATTTGACATGACCAAGGAGCTATTGATATTTAAGCTGAAATGTACATTAAACTGCATTATTGTACAGTACACAAACAAGTGTGCAATACAGAAGGGTACATTCTGCACCATGTTTGAAGTCAGTAGGTCACATGACCAAGGAGCTATTTAAATTTGGAAAAATTAATGTAAAATCTTGAGATAAATGGACTAACTGAAGGGTGTGCAATATATAAGGGCCGTCAGTGGACATACTGAACCTTGTTTGAAGTCATTAGGTCACATGACCAAGGAGCTATTGAAATTTTACATTTTGAAAAATTTAGAAACGTGTGAGATGAAAATCGACAAACAAAATATGTGCAATATAGAAGGTTAGTCAGTGGACATCCTGGACCTTGTTTGAGTCCAGTAGGTCATGACCAATGAGCTATTGAAATTAAAAAATGTAAACAAATAATTGAAAATAGTGCGAGATGCAGATCGACAAAAAATAAATGTGTGCAATGTGTGTCTATGCAATTGGGTTAGCCAGAACTAATTTAATGGTTAAATAGCTATTGAAATTGAGAACATTGGATTTGTCACTGTTGACGGTCCCTAACTGCTGTTGGTGAACGTAAGGAAAACTACAGGCGAATATCCAACCTGAAACTTTACCTCGGTGTATTGGGCTCCACGGGTACATTGGGATCGACGTAGTGGTGGTTGGTGTTCAAAACAATGTTTCGTCCGCTCTTCATTCAAATTATTGCACAGCCTCTGCACTGAACATATAATGCTTGTCAGGTTGATCGATTTTAGGATTTTGTGCGGTTCTGTCAGTGAAAAACTATCAAGCTCTCAACGAAAGTTCAACTCTTGCGTGCGCTAGCGTCACGCGAATGTTGCCGGAAATAAAAACTATATATTTTTTTAAATAAAAACACTTTTTTTTAAATTAACAACAAATTAATACATAAAGCACATGAGGGAACACAAGCATACAATGGACAATCGAGCTAGGGGGTACAATATCACATTACAATTACACAAGGACCTTAAGGGACATGCATATACTTACAATACTAACAGCTTTTTTGTTAGTAGAGCATTTAACCGTCTTAAAATAGTTCAATTTCTTTTGTAGGGTACGAAAATGTGGTTTTCTGTTTGTAAATTTACATTT
The DNA here is from genome assembly GCF_021184085.1 of Oncorhynchus gorbuscha. NCBI lineage: Eukaryota > Metazoa > Chordata > Actinopteri > Salmoniformes > Salmonidae > Oncorhynchus > Oncorhynchus gorbuscha. Next base: position 5,675 of record NW_025753631.1, on the reverse strand, counting down.
TATGGATATGAAATTTGGCCAAAAGAATAATGAAATTAATTACATAAAAAATGTTACCAGCTTATTTCTATTGTATGTAAAGAATCCAAACAGTACATCTCTCCACAATAGTGTAAAAATCTTCATAAATATGTTCAATTATAAACCTACTGATGTCTTGCACAGTTTTCTTACATGCATACAATGCCAAAAAGATGCAACACTGTTTCTGGGGGTCATTACAAAAGGAACAATTTTGAGTTGATGTTTTCCTTAAACTCCATATCGTGGTTGGCAGGATAATATTAATGAATAATTTTAGAAAACTTGCTTAATTTTGTTAACAAGTAGGTATGTGTGGCAACCTCCAAACTTTTTTCCAACAGATATTATCAATAAATCCATTCCAATAAGGCATGACATAAGGTATAGATACAACATCCTGCTGAAACAAGGTTCATATCGCTCTGTTGTTGAATGGACCAAAGAGAAACAAATCTTTTCTACTGATGAGTCAACAGGGTCAATAGAAGGTAGGCTCTGAGGGTCAGGTCTTGACATGTTCCTGAATAACATAGCAACACCTGAGGGAATGGCATCTAAAACAATTGCAAAATATTTAGGTGGGACCTTGTAAAGTGGATAAGAATTCTTTATAACTGGTAAAAGACCCCCTGCATTTACCAGTTGGCTCACCAATAGGATATTATTTTGGAACCAATATTCTAAAAACAAAGAGGTATTTTTATACAATATATCCGGATTATTCCATATATAATATCTGTGTGGAGAAAAATTGTGTTTATAAATTAAGGACCATGACAAGAAAAACCGCCGATGAAAGCAGAAAGTTTCACTGGAACTTTGTCAATATTATATAATTGCAAAACAACATGAAGTTAAGGCCACCAAAAGTAGAAAGACATGATGAGGAATAAAATTCCAGATAGAAGTGGGTCTTCTTAGGAATTGTTTTATCAATTGATCTTTAAAAGTATTATTTAAAGTAGTAAAGTCCAGAAAATTCAGTCCCATTCTCATTGTTCATTACACTCAGTTTTCCTAATGGAATGGGTATGGTTTCTCCAAAGAAAGTTGAAAAGCATCTGGTCTATCTCCTTGCTGTCAAGATATAAAGATGAGCACATTTTATCTAGAGATACCTTCAGCCTTGGTTATTAGGACTCCCTGTAAGTCCCCTGTAGCCATTGATTTAGTTTCTTCTGGGTTTTTTAAATAAGGGGTTAAATTTAGTAAGCCTCTAGACTTTCTGATCCTTTGTAATGGTTATCCCTAAATATGTTAGTTCTTTTACTGGAATACCATAATATGAAAGGTTCACTGTTCATTTATTATCAGCCATCAGTTCTATTCATTTCCCTTAATGGTCTTATTTAGGTTCTTTCCCCTTTCTATCCTTTCCCCCTGATTGGTCCCTATTTCTCCTATGGTTCCGTTCCTGCTCCCAGCTGGTTCCTTTCCCCTAAAAAGTTAGAATCGTCCCCACCTGGTTTATAAGTCCCTATTTCTCTCCTTGTTTCCCATAATTCACCGTGCTGTGTCTATGTTTTGCCCTGTCGTGTCGTGTTTCCCTCAGATGCTGCGTGGTGAGCAGGTGTCTGAGTCTGCTGGTTCAAGTGCCTTCCCGAGGCAACCTGCAGTTCTTGTTCAAGTCTCCTTGTCTGTTCTCGTCTTTCGAGTAGTATTATGCTTTTGTTTTGTAAAGTTTATTCTGGATTAAATACTCTGTTTTCGCCAAGTCGCTTTTGGGTCCTCATTCACCAGCATGACAGAAGGAACCGACCAAGGAATGGACCCAGCGACTACAGACGCTCGTAACACTGCCGTCGAGATCAAGGAGCCATGCTCGGCAGACACGAGCAGGAATTGTCTGCTGCTCGCCATGCCGTGGAGAACCTGGCCGCTCAGGTTTCCGACCTCTCTGGACAGTTCCAGAGTCTTCGTCTCGTGCCACCTGTTACTTCCTGGCCTGCCGAGCCTCCAGAACCTAGGGTTAATAACCCACCTTGCTACTCGGGCAGCCCACTGAGTGCCGCTCCTTTCTCACCCAGTGTGAGATTGTGTTCTCTCTCAACCCAACACATACTCTAGAGAGAGAGCTCGGGTTGCTTACGTCATTTCACTCCTTACTGGCCGGGCTCGAGAATGGGGCACAGCTATCTGGGAGGCAAGGGCTGATTGTTCTAACAATTCCAGAACTTTAAAGAGGAGATGATTCGGGTTTTTGACCGTTCAGTTTTTGGTGGGGAGGCTTCTAGGGCCCTGGCTTCCCTATGCCAAGGTGATCGGTCCATAACGGATTATTCTATTGAGTTTCGTACTCTTGCTGCCTCTAGTGACTGGAGCGAGCCGGCGCTGCTCGCTGGAAGAGAGCTCGCATCAACGGTGTTTCCCTGCTCCGCATCGCAACCATCTCCCTCCTCTGGCTCTGAGACTGAGCCCATGCAGCTGGGAGGGATTCGCATCTCGACTAAGGAGAGGGAACGGAGGATCACCAACCGCCTGTGCCTCTATTGCGGAGTTGATGGACATTTTGTTAATTCATGTCCAGTAAGAGGCCAGAGCCCATCAGTAAGCGGAGGGCTACTGGTGAGCGCTACTACTCAGGTCTCTTCATCTAGATCTTGTACTACTATGTCGGTCCATCTACGCTGGACCGGTTCGGGTCTACATGCAGTGCCTTGATTGACTCTGGGGCTGAGGGTTGTTTCATGGACGAAGCATGGGTTCGGAAACATAACATTCCTTTCAGACAGTTAGACAAGCCTACGCCCATGTTTGCCTTAGATGGTAGTCATCTTCCCAGTATCAGATTTGAGACACTACCTTTAACTCTCACAGTATCTGGTAACCACAGTGAGACTATTTCTTTTTGATTTTTCGTTCACCTTTTACACCTGTTGTTTTGGGTCATCCCTGGCTAGTATGTCATAATCCTTCTATTAATTGGTCTAGTAATTCTATCCTATCCTGGAACGTTTCTTGTCATGTGAAGTGTTTAATGTCTGCCATCCCTCCCGTTTCTTCTGTCCCCACTTCTCCCAGGAGGAACCTGGCGATTTGACAGGAGTGCCGGAGGAATATCATGATCTGCGCACGGTCTTCAGTCGGTCCGAGCCAACTCCTTCCTCCTCACCGGTCGTATGATTGTAGTATTGATCTCCTTCCGGGGACCACTCCTCCTCGGGGTAGACTATACTCTCTGTCGGCTCCCGAACGTAAGGCTCTCGAGGATTATTTATCTGTGTCTCTTGACGCCGGTACCATAGTGCCTTCTTCCTCTCCGGCCGGGCGGGGTTCTTTTTGTTAAGAAGAAGGACGGTGCTACTCTGCGCCCCTGCGTGGGATTATCGAGGGCTGAATGACATAACGGTTAAGAATCGTTATCCTTCCCCCTTATGTCATCAGCCTTCGAGATTCTGCAGGAGCCAGGTGCTTTACTAAGTTGGACCTTCGTAACGCTTACCATCTCGTGCGCATCAGAGAGGGGACGAGTGGAAAACGGCGTTTAACACTCCGTTAGGGCATTTTAGTACCGGGTTCTGCCGTTTGGTCTCGTCCAATGTAGCTGTTTTCAGGCATTAGTTAATGATGTTCTGAGAGACATGCTGAACATCTTTGTTTTTTGTCTATCTTGACGATATCCTGATTTTTCACCGTCACTCGAGATTCATGTTCAGCACGTTCGACGTGTTCTACAGCGCCTTTTAGAGAATTGTCTCTACGTAAAGGCTGAGAAGTGCTCTTTTCATGTCTCCTCCGTTACTTTTCTCGGTTCCGTTATTTCCGCTGAAAGGCATTCAGATGGATTCCGCTAAGGTCCAAGCTGTCAGTGATTGGCCCGTTCCAAGGTCACGTGTCGAGTTGCAGCGCTTTTTAGGTTTCGCTAATTTCTATCGGCGTTTCATTCGTAATTTCGGTCAAGTTGCTGCCCCTCTCACAGCTCTTACTTCTGTCAAAGGCGTGTTTTAAGTGGTCCGGTTCCAGCCCAGAGAGCTTTTGATCTTCTAAAAGAACGTTTTACGTCCGCTCTATCCTCGTTACTCCTGACGTCACTAGACAATTCATTGTCGAGGTTGGCCTTCAGAGGAAGGCGTGGGAGCCATTCTATCCCAGCGCTTCCAGTCTGATGATAAGGTTCATCCTTGCGCTTATTTTCTCATCGCCTGTCGCCATCTGAGCGCAACTATGATGTGGGTAACCGTGAACTGCTCGCCATCCGCTTAGCCCTAGGCGAATGGCGACAGTGGTTGGAGGGCGACCGTTCCTTTTGTCGTTTGGACAGACCATAAGAACCTTAGTACATCGTTCTGCCAAACGACTTAATGCCCGTCAAGCTCGTTGGGCGTTGTTTTTCGCTCGTTTCGAGTTTGTGATTTCTTACCGTCCGGGTAGCAAGAACACCAAGCCTGATGCCTTATCCCGTCTGTTTAGTTCTTCTGTGGCTTCTACTGATCCCAGGGATTCTTCCTTATGGGCGTGTTGTCGGGTTGACAGTCTGGGGGTGAAAGACAGGTTAAGCAAGCACTCACGCACACTGCGTCGCCGCGCGCTTGTCTAGTAACCTCCTTTTTTTCGTTCCTGTTTCCACTCGTCTGGCTGTTCTTCAGTGGGCTCACTCTGCCAAGTTAGCTGGTCATCCCGGTGTTCGAGGCTCTTGCGTCTATTCGCCAGCGCTTTTGGTGGCCGACTCAGGAGCGTGACACGCGCCGTTTCGTGGCTGCTTGTTCGGACTGCGCGCAGACTAAGTCGGGTAACTCTCCTCCTGCCGGTCGTCTCAGACCGCTCCCCATTCCTTCTCGACCATGGTCTCACATCGCCCTAGACTTCATTACCGGTCTGCCTTTGTCTGCGGGGAAGACTGTGATTCTTACGGTTGTCGATAGGTTCTCTAAGGCGGCACATTTCATTCCCTCGCTAAACTTCCTTCCGCTAAGGAGACGGCACAAATCATTATCGAGAATGTGTTCAGAATTCATGGCCTCCCGTTAGACGCCGTTTCAGACAGAGGCCACAATTCACGTCACAGTTTTGGAGGGAGTTCTGTCGTTTGATTGGTGCGTCCGTCCAGTCTCTCTTCCGGGTTTCATCCCCAGTCTAACGGTCAAGCAGAGAGGGCCAATCAGACGATTGGTCGCATACTACGCAGCCTTTCTTTCAGAAACCCTGCGTCTTGGCGAACAGCTCCCCTGGGCAGAATCGCTCACAACTCGCTTCCTTCGTCTTCTACCGGGTTATCTCCGTTTCAGAGTAGTCTGGGTTACCAGCCTCCTCTGTTCTCTTCCCAGCTTGCCGAGTCCAGCGTTCCCTCCGCTCAGCGTTTGTCCAACGTTGTGAGCGCACCTGGAGGAGGGTGAGGTCTGCACTTTGCGCTACAGGGCACAGACTGTGAGCCGCCAATAAACGCAGGATTAAGAGTCCAAGGTATTGTTGCGGCCAGAGAGTGTGGCTTTCCACTCGCAGCCTTCCTCTTACGACAGCTTCTCGTAAGTTGACTCCGCGGTTCATTGGTCCGTTCCGTGTCTCCCAGGTCGTCAATCCTGTCGCTGTGCGACTGCTTCTTCCGCGACATCTTCGTCGCGTCCATCCTGTCTTCCATGTCTCCTGTGTTAAGCCCTTTCTTCGCACCCCGTTCGTCTTCCCTCCCCCCTCCCGTCCTTGTCGAGGCGCACCTA
>NW_025753630.1:0-10372 GCF_021184085.1 Oncorhynchus gorbuscha | reverse complement strand
TGTCATGTTTGTCATTTATTATCATGTCTTGTCCCTGTGCTCCCCATTCTATTCGTTTCCCTCTGCTGGTCTTATTTGGTTCTTTCCCTCCTTCTATCCCTCTCTCTCCCCCTCCCTCTCTCACTCTCTCGCTCTCTCTTCTCTCTATCGTTCCGTTCCTGCTCCCAGCTGTTCCTATTCCCCTAATCATCATTTAGTCTTCCCACACCTGTTCCCGATCCTTTCCCCTGATTAGAGTCCCTATTTATTCCTTTGTGTTCCGTTCCTGTCCCGTCGGTTCCTTGTTTAGTATTCACCATGCTGTGATTGCGTTTCGCCCTGTCCTGTCGTGTTTTTGCTGTGATTGTGTATCGCCCTGTCCTGTCGTGTTTTTGCCTTCATCAGATGCTGCGTGTGAGCAGGTGTCTCTGTCAACTACGGCCTGCGCCTACCCGAGCGACCTGCAGTCTGTGGCCGCTTCTCCAGTTATTCCCCTCTTCTTTCACCTGCAGGACAGAAGGAACCGACCAAGGAATGGACCCAGCGACTTCAGACGCTCGTTACACTGCCCCGTCAAGATCCAAGGAGCCATGCTCGGCAGACACGAGCAGGAGTGTCTGCTGCTCGCCATGCCGTGGAGAACCTGGCCGCTCAGGTTTCCGACCTCTCTGGACAGTTCAGAGTCTACGTCTCGTGCCACCTGTTACTTCCTGGCCTGCCGAGCCTCCAGAACCTAGGGTTAATAACCCACCTTGCTACTCCGGGCAGCCCACTGAGTGCCGCTCCTTTCTCACGCAGTGTGAGATTGTGTTCTCTCTCCAACCCAACACATACTCTAGAGAGAGAGCTCGGGTTGCTTACGTCATTTCACTCCTTACTGGCCGGGCTCGAGAATGGGGCACAGCTATCTGGGAGGCAAGGGCTGATTGCTCTAACAAGTTCCAGAACTTTAAAGAGGAGATGATTCGGGTTTTTGACCGTTCAGTTTTTTGGTAGGGAGGCTTCTAGGGCCCTGGCTTCCTTATGCCAAGGTGAACGGTCCATAACGGATTATTCTATTGAGTTTCGCACTCTTGCTGCCTCTAGTGAGTGGAACGAGCCGGGCGCTGCTCGCTCGTTTTCTGGAGGGACTCCACGCAGTGGTTAGGATGAGATTCTCTCCCGGGAGGTTCCATCAGATGTGGACTCTTTGATTGCTCTCGCCATCCGCATAGAACGACGGGTAGATCTTCGTCACCGGGCTCGTGGAAGAGAGCTCGCATCAACGTGTGTTTCCTGCTCCGCATCGCAACCATCTCCCTCCTCTGGCTTTGAGACTGAGCCCATGCAGCTGGGAGGATTCGCATCTCGACTAAGGAGAGGGAACGGAGGATCACCAACCGCCTGTGCCTCTATTGCGGAGTTGCTGGACATTTTGTTAATTCATGTCCAGTAAGAGGCCCAGACCCATCAGTAGCGGAGGGCTACTGGTGAGCGCTACTACTCAGGTCCCTTCATCTAGATCTTGTACTACTATGTCGGTCCATCTACGCTGGACCGGTTCGGGTGCTACATGCAGTGCCTTGATTGACTCTGGGGCTGAGGGTTGTTTCATGGACGAAGCATGGGTTGGAAACATAACATTCCTTTCAGACCGTTAGACAAGCCTACGCCCATGTTTGCCTTAGATGGTAGTCATCTTCCCAGTATCAAATTTGAGACACTACCTTTAACTCTCACAGTATCTGGTAACCACAGTGAGACTATTTCTTTTTGATTTTCCGTTCACCGTTTACACCTGTTGTTTTGGGTCATCCTGGCTAGTATGTCATAATCCTTCTATTAATTGGTCTAGTAATTCTATCCTATCCTGGAACGTTTCTTGTCATGTGAAGTGTTTAATGTCTGCCATCCCTCCCGTTTCTTCTGTCCCTACTTCTCAGGAGGAACCTGGCGATTTGACAGGAGTGCCGGAGGAATATCATGATCTGCGCACGGTCTTCAGTCGGTCCCGAGCCAACTCCCTTCCTCCTCACCGGTCGTATGATTGTAGTATTGTTCTCCTTCCGGGGACCACTCCTCCTCGAGGTAGACTATACTCTCTGTCGGCTCCCGAACGTAAGGCTCTCGAGGATTATTTGTCTGTGTCTCTTGACGCCGGTACCATAGTGCCTTCTTCTTCTCCGGCCGGGGCGGGGTTCTTTTGTTAAGAAGGACGGTACTCTCGCCCCTGCGTGGATTATCGAGGGGCTGAATGACATAACGGTTAGAATCGTTATCCGCTTCCCCTTATGTCATCAGCCTTCGAGATTCTACAGGAGCCAGGTGCTTTACTAAGTTGGACCTTCATGCGCACCATCTCGTGCGCATCCTCAGAGAGGGGACGAGTGGAAAAACGGCGTTTAACCTCCGTTAGGGCATTTTGAGTACCGGGTTCTGCCGTTCGGTCTCGCCTTAATGCGCCAGCTGTTTTTTTCAGGCATTAGTTAATGATGTTCTGAGAGACATGCTGAACATCTTTGTTTTTGTCTATCTTGACGATATCCTGATTTTTTCTCCGTCACTCGAGATTCATGTTCAGCACGTTCGACGTGTTCTACAGCGCCTTTTAGAGAATTGTCTCTACGTAAAGGCTGAGAAGTGCTCTTTCATGTCTCCTCCGTTACTTTTCTCGGTTCCGTTATTTCCGCTGAAGGCATTCAGATGGATTCCGCTAAGGTCCAGCTGTCAGTGATTGGCCCGTTCCAAGGTCACGTGTCGAGTTGCAGCGCTTTTTAGGTTTCGCTAATTTCTATCGGACGTTTTCATTCGTAATTTCGTCAAGTTGCTGCCCCTCTCACAGCTCTTACTTCTGTCAGACGTGTTTTAAGTGGTCCGGTTCCGCCCAGGGGAGCTTTTGATCTTCTTAAAGAACGTTTGCGTCCTCCTATCTCTCGTTACTCCTGGCGTCACTGACAATTCATTGTCGAGGTTGACGCTTCAGAGGAAGGCGTGGGAGCCATTCTATCCCAGCGCTTCCAGTCTGACGATAAGGTTCATCCTTGCGCTTATTTTCTCATCGCCTGTCGCCATCTGGAGCGCAACTATGATGTGGGTAACCGTGAACTGCTCGCCATCCGCTTGGCCCTAGGCGAATGGCGACAGTGGTTGGAGGGGGCGACCGTTCCTTTTGTCGTTTGGACAGACCATAAGAACCTTGAGTACATCCGTTCTGCCAAACGACTTAATGCCCGTCAAACTCGTTGGGCGTTGTTTTTCGCTCGTTTCGAGTTTGTGATTTCTTACCGTCCGGGTAGCAAGAACACCAAGCCTGATGCCTTATCCCGTCTGTTTAGTTCTTCTGTGGCTTCTACTGATCCCGAGGGATTCTTCCTTATGGGCGTGTTGTCGGGTTAACAGTCTGGGGAATTGAAAGACAGGTTAAGCAAGCACTCACGCACACTGCGTCGCTTGTCCCAGTAACCTCCTTTTCGTTCTATGTTTCCACTGCGTCTGGCTGTTCTTCAGTGGGCTCACTCTGCCAAGTTAGCTGGTCATCCCGGTGTTCGAGGCACTCTTGCGTCTATTCGCCAGCGCTTTTGGTGGCCGACTCAGGAGCGTGACAGCGCCGTTTCGTGGCTGCTTGTTCGGACTGCGCGCAGACTAAGTCGGGTAACTCTCCTCCTGCCGGTCGTCTCAGACCGCTCCCCATTCCTTCTCGACCATGGTCTCACATCGCCTTAGACTTCATTACCGGTCTGCCTTTGTCTGCGGGGAAGACTGTGAGCCGCCAATAAACGCAGGATTAAGAGTCCAAGGTATTGTTGCGGCCAGAGAGTGTGGCTTTCCACTCGCAACCTTCCTCTTACGACAGCTTCTCGTAAGTTGACTCCGCGGTTCATTGGTCCGTTCCGTGTCTCCCAGGTCGTCAATCCTGTCGCTGTGCGGGCTGCTTCTTCCGCGACATCTTCGTCGCGTCCATCCTGTCTTCCATGTCTCCTGTGTTAAGCCCTTTCTTCGCACCCCCGTTCGCCTTCCCTCCCCCCTCCCGTCCTTGTCGAGAGCGCACCTATTACAAGGTACATAAGATCATGGACATGCGTTCTCGGGGACGGGTCTCCAATACTAGTGGATTGGGAGGGTTACGGTCCTGAGGAGAGGAGTTGGGGTTCCGTCTCGGGGACGTGCTGGACCGTTCACTCATCGATGATTTCCTCCCGTTGCCGCCAGGATTCCTCCTCGAGTGCGCCAGGAGGCGCTCGGTGAGTGGGGGGTACTGTCATGTTTGTCATTTATTATCATGTCTTGTCCTGTGCTCCCCATTCTATTCGTTTCCCTCTGCTGGTCTTATTTGGTTCTTTCCCTCCTTCTATCCCTCTCTCTCCCCTCCCTCTCTCACTCTCTCGCTCTCTCTTCTCTCTATCGTTCCGTTCCTGCTCCCAGCTGTTCCTATTCCCCTAATCATCATTTAGTCTTCCCACACCTGTTCCCGATCCTTTCCCCTGATTAGAGTCCCTATTTATTCCTTTGTGTTCCGTTCCTGTCCCGTCGGTTCCTTTGTTTAGTATTCACCATGCTGTGATTGCGTTTCGCCCTGTCCTGTCGTGTTTTTGCTGTGATTGTGTATCGCCCTGTCCTGTCGTGTTTTTTGCCTTCATCAGATGCTGCGTGTGAGCAGGTGTCTCTGTCAACTACGGCCTGCGCCTACCCGAAGCGACCTGCAGTCTGTGGCCGCTTCTCCAGTTATTCCCCTCTACAGACTAGAGGATTTCTGTTATTCCCTGTTTGGACTTAAATAAACTCTGTTTCTGTTAAGTCGCTTTTGGGTCCTCTTTCACCTGCATGACAGAGCTACTGTGTGACAGTAACCCTGCACTCTGTTGAACGATTGGTCTGGGTCTGTCTCATAGCAATTGAGGAGAAGATGACCGACAAAACAGTGAATGGCAGTCCTCTTAGGAACACATTTAATCATCACATTGATAGACAGCTTCATTAGATTTTTTATCGTGAACTTTCAATCATTATTTACTTTAACTTCTTTACATTAACCTTGGTCCATGGCTCTCACCATAACATGATTTGCACTGTATATTTTTATTTTATTTCTGAACAGCTTCCCGCTAGTGATTTTAGTATGCTTCAAGAAGAGAGCCCTTCCCAACTAGGTAGAGTAAAAAAAATATATATAAGAACAAATAATAAATATATAAAATAATACAAATAAAAATAGTAACACAAAAGGAATAGGATACACACTAATGAAGTTCTATACAGGGAGTACAGTACCATATCACTGTGCAGGTGTATGAGGTATTTGAGGATACTATACAGTGCATTCGGAACGTCGGACACCTTGACTTTTTCCACATTTTGTTGCGTTATACAGCCTTATTTTAAAATTGATTAAATACATATTTTCTCATCAATCTACACACAATATCCAATATGGACAAAAGTGAAAACAGGTATTTAGGTATATTTGCAAATGAATGAACAATCAAAAACAAATGCCTTATTTACATACATATTCATACCCTTTTGCCATAGTATAAGACTCAAAGTTTAGTTCAGGTGCATGTTTCCATTGATTATCCTTGATGTTTCTACAACTTGATTGGAGTTCACCTGTGGTAGATTCAACTGATTGGACAGGCACACACCTTTCTATATAAGGTCCCACAGTTGACAGTGCATGTCAGAGCAAAAACCAAGCCATGAGATCAAAGGATTTGTCCGTGGAGCTCCGAGACAGGATTGTGTTGAGGCACAGATCTGGGGAAGGGTACCAAAAATCGTATGCAGCATTGAAGGTCCCCAAGAACACACTGGCCGTAATCATTCTTAAATGGAAGAAGTTTGTAACCACCAAGACTCTTCCTAGAGCTGGCCGCCCGGCCAAACTGAGCAATCGGGGAGAAGGGCCTTGGTCAGGGACGTAACCAAGAACCAGATGGTCACTCTGACAGAGCTCCAGAGTTCCTCTGTGGAGATGGAAGAACCTTCCAGAAGGAAAACTATCTCTGCAGCCCTTCATCAAATCAGGCCTTATTGGTAGAGTGGCCAGACGGAAACAAGATTCTCTGCTCTGATGAAACCAAGGTTCAATTCTTTGGCCTGAATGCCAAGCATCACGTCTGGAGGAAACCTGGCACCTATGGGGAAGCATGGTGGTGCCAGCATAATGCTGTGGGGATGTTCTTTAGCGTCTGGGAGACTAGTAAGGATCGAGGGAAAGATGAACGGAGAAAAGAACAGAGATCCTTGATGAAAACCTGCTCCAGAGGTTCATCTTCCAACCTGACAATGACTAAGCACACAGCCAAGACAACGCAGTCTCAATGAGCCCAGACTTGAACCTGATTGAATATCTCTGGAGAGACCTGGAAATAGCTGTGCAGCGACGCTCCCCATCCAACCTGACAGAGCTTGAGAGGATCTGCGGAGATGAATGGGAGAAACACCCCAAATACAGGTGTGACAAGCTTGTAGCGTCATACCCAAGAAGACTCGAGTTTGTAATCACTGCCAATGGTGCAAAAACAAAGTACTGAGTAAAGGTCTGAATACTTATGTAAATGTAATATTTTTTTCTTCTAGATTTATGAGGGGAAAAAAACAATTTAATCCATTTTAGAATAGGGCTGTAACGTAACAAAATGTGAAAAGATTCAAGGGGTCTGAATGCACTGTATATACACACAAAAGTATGTGGACACCCCTTCAAATTAGTGGATTCAGCTATTTCAGCCACACCTGTTGCAGACAGGTGTATAAAATCGAGTACAAAGCAAAGCAATCTCCATAGACAACCACTCCACAAATGTCTTGTTAAACTATAGTTTTGGCAAGTCGGTTAGGACATCTAAAATGATGTCATGGCTTTAGAAGATTCTGATAGGCTAATTGACATCATATGAGTCAATTGGAGGTGTACCTGTGGATGTATTTCAAGGCCTACCTTCAAACTCAGTGCCTCTTTGCTTGACATCATGGGATAATCTACAGAAATCACCTCAGAAGAAAAATTGTAGACCTCCACAAGTCTGGTTCATCCTTGGGAGCAATTTCCAAACGCCTGAAGGTACCACGTTCATCTGTAAAAAACAATAGTACGCAAGTATAAACACCATGGGATCACGCGCAGCCGTCATACTCTCACCCAGGATGACGAGAGAGAGAGAGAGAGAGAGAGAGAGAGAGAGAGAGAGAGAGAGAGAGAGAGAGAGAGAGAGAGAGAGAGAGAGAGAGAGAGAGAGAGAGAGAGAGAGAGAGAGATGAATGAATGCGCTCTGATCTGCCAGGCTTTTTGTCTTTAAGGGTACATTTGTTTTATTCATTTGATTATGTTTGAGGACTGTATTGTTTCAGAAGATGAAATATCAGACACTGTTTTACTGTAATTGATACTAAATCTGAAAGTGTGGTTGAGCGCTTCCTTGCCCTCTCTATTGTGTTTTGGTTTAGAAATGAACATACAAAGAAGTTTGGTGTGCTAAAATGAAATCTCTCCTTTTCCTTCTCCCTCAATTAAGATTTGTCATTAGTATAATAAAAGGTTCCATTTCAGAGACTAGGAGAACAACCCCAAAACATATTTTTGGAGGCAATACTTCATACTGTAGTATGTGTCTGGTTTCAGTGTGTTGAATACAACAATTGTTTTCAATCATAACAATGCTTTTTGTGCTTCAGGAAAAATACTAACATGAAGTCTTCAACAAACAATGTGCTATAAATTCATTCTGTGACTTTAAATAGACTACATGGCCAAAAGTATGTGAACATGCCTTTAAATTAGAGGATTAGTCTAATTCAGCCACAGAAACATCATTAACAAATCTGAACTGTTGCTGTTAAAACATTTTTTAAATGGTTTTATTTAACTAGGCAAGTCAGTTAAGAACACTTTCTTATTTACAATGACGGCCTACCAAAAGGCAAAAGGCCTGCTGCGGGGAAGGGGGCCTGGGATTAAATATTTAAAAATTCTATATGACAAAACATCACGACAAGAGACAACACTACATAAATAGAGACCTAAGACGACAACATAGCAAGGCAACAACACATGACAACACAGCATGGTAGCAACACAACATGGTATCAGCACAAAACATGGTACAAACATTATTAGGCACAGACAACAGCACACAAAGGGCAAGAAGGTAGAGACAACAACATCACTCAAAGTAGCCACAACTGTCAGTAAGACAGCGGCAGGGTGGTAATCACTGACTGGTGTCCTTTCTAGGTGTTAGCAATAGACTCCATCATCACAACCCAGTCAGAAAAATACATCTTTAAATATACTTAAATCATACTTCATTAATGTATTTATTTATTTTTATATATATATATACACATTTAATATTACTTTATTAGCATTTACAATTGAAGTCGAAGTTTACATACACCTTAGCCAAATACATTTAAACTCAGTTTTTCACAATTCCTGACATGTAATCCTAGTAAAAATTCCCTGTCTTAGTTCAGTTAGGATCACCACTTTACTTTAAGAATGTGAGAATGTCAGAATAATAGTAGAGAATGATTTATTTCAGCTTTTATTTCCCAGTGGGTCAGAAGTTAACATAAACTCAATTAGTATTTGATAGCATTGGCTTTAAATGGTTTAACTTGGGTAGCCTTCCACAAGCTTCCCACAATAAGTTTTGTGCCATTCCTCCTGACAGAGCTGGTGTAACTGAGTCAGGTTTAGTGCCCTCCTTGCTCGAACACGCTTTTACTGTTCTGTCAACACATTTTCTATAAGATTGAGGTCAGGGCTTTGTGATGTCCACTCCAATACCATGACTTTGTTACCAAACCATTTTGCCACAACTTTGGAAGTATGCTTGGGGTCATTGTCCATTTGCGACCAAGCTTCAACTTATTGACTGATGTCTTGATGTTGCTTCAATATATCCACATCATATTCTTTCCTCATTATGCCATCTATTTTGTGAAGTACACCAGTCCCTCCTGCAGCAAAGCACACCCACAACATGATGCTGCCACCCCCGTGCTTCACAGTTGGGATGGTGTTCTCCGGCTTGCAAGCTTCCCCCTTTTTCCTCCAAACAAAACGATGGTCATTATGGCCAAACAGTTCTATATTTGTTTCATCAGACCAGAGGACATTTCTCCAAAAAGTATGATCTTTGTCCCCATGTGCAGTTGCAAACCGTAGTTGCAAACCGTAGTATTTTTTATGGCAGTTTTGGAGCAGTGGCTTCTTCCTTGCTGAGCGGCCTTTCAGGTTATGTCGATATAGGACTCGTTTTACTGTGGATATAGATACTTTTGTACCTGTTTCCTCCAGCATCTTCACAAGGTCCTTTGCTGTTGTTTTGGGATTGATTTGCATTTTTCGCTACAAAGTACGTTCATCTCTCGGAGACAGAATGCGTCTCCTTCCTGAGTGGTATGGCGGCTGCGTGGTCACATGGTGCTTATACTGTACCTCATCCCCATATTGTACGCCTATGTAGATATTCCATTAAAAATCTGCCGTTACCAGCTACAATAGTCATTTACAACATTAACAATGTCTACACTCAAAAACAAAGACATTTCTAAGTGATCCCAAACCTTTGAACGGTAGTGTGTGTGTGTATACAATGGAATATCTACATAGGCGTACAGAGGCCCATTATCAGAAACCATCACTCCTGTGTTCCAAAGGCACATTGTGTTAACTAATCCAAGTTTATCATTTTAAAAGGCTAATTGATCATTAGAAAACCCTGGAGTGATAGGTGTGCAGAAGATGATGAATGCGCAAGTAGAAATACTGGGGTGTAAAGGAGCAAAAAAACAATATGGGGATGAGGTACAGTATCCCAATATACACACACACATACACCCACACACAAACACACGCAATGATATGCTTAATATAAGGAATTTGAAGTACTTTTACTTTTTAAGTATGACAATTCAGTACTTTTTCCACCACGGTACTTAAGTACATTTAAAACCAGATCGTTTAAGGCTTTTACTTAAGTAGTATTTTACTAGGTGACTTATCTTTACTTAGTCATTTTCTATTAAGGCCTCTTTATTCAGGTATTTGAGTACTTTTTTCCACCATTACCCAGGATAATTTTCTGCAGTTTTAAGTTGATTTATAATATGATGCTTTTTCTCTTATTTAGCTTATTCACATTTGTTGATGTTTTCCAATTTAATAATCTTGTTCTTTGAATTACACGTTACACATTACAAATGTTTTTCATTGTTAATTTATCAGTGTAATGTGAACATCTAAAGTGCAAAATGCTACTGGTGCACAGTTAAACAATTTTGCTTCTAAAGTGCTGCTCCCACCACAAGTGCTGTGTAAGTAGCCTGTTGTAACATTGGCTGAGAAGATGCCTTGGTCAATCAAGTTAACCTTTACATGGATAATTACAATAGCCAATGTGGTTAA
>NW_025753629.1:0-10375 GCF_021184085.1 Oncorhynchus gorbuscha | reverse complement strand
TAGAGATGGAGATGTGACTAGGGATGGAGATGTGACCAGGTACTAGGGGTGGAGGTGTGACTAGGGCACTAGAATCCTCTAGATTTGTAGAGGGGAAACAACTGAGAAGCGCCACAGACTGCAGGTCGCTCTGGTAGGCGCAGGCCGTAGTCGACTGAGACACCTGCTCACACGCAGCATCTGATGAAGGCACAAACACGACAGGACAGGGTGATACACAATCACGGCAAAAACACGACAGGACAGGGCGAAACGCAATCACAGCATGGTGAATACAATACAAGGAACCGACGGCACAGGAACGGATCACAAAGGAATAAATAGGGACTCTAATCAGGGAAAGGATCGGGAACAGGTGTGGAAGACTAAATGATGATTAGGGGAATAGGAACAGCTGGGAGCAGGAACGGAACGATAGAGAGAAGAGAGAGCGAGAGAGTGAGAGAGGGAGGGGGAGAGAGAGGGATAGGAGGGAAAGAACCAAATAAGACCAGCAGAGGGAAACGAATAGCATGGGGAGCACAGGGACAAGACATGATAATAAATGACAAACATGACAGTACCCCCCACTCACCGAGCGCCTCCTGGCGCTCTCGAGGAGGAACACTGGCAGCAACGGAGGAAATCATAGATCAAACGGTCCAGCACGTCCCGAGAAAGAACCCAACTCCTCTCCTCAGGACCGTAACGAAAACGATAAAAAGGGAAACTAGGGTACTACTCTAAAAAAAAAAAATGAGAACTAGGGACAGACTGAGACACAGCAAGGGCAGGGACAAGAACAGGAGAGATGCGATGGCAGGGAACAGACTGAGACCCAGCAAGACCAGGAGCAGAAGCAGAAAAAAATTACCAGACTTCTTCTGCGCGCAGTCTGAACACGCAGCCACGAAACGGCGCGTGTCACGCTCCTGAGTCGGCCACCAAAAGCGCTGGCGAATAGACGCAAGAGTGCCTCGAACACCGGGATGACCAGCTAACTTGGCAGAGTGAGCCCACTGAAGAACAGCCAGACGAGTGGAAACAGGAACGAAAAGGAGGTTACTAGGACAGCGCGCGGCGACGCAGTGTGCGTGAGTGCTTGCTTAACCTGTCTTTCAATTCCCAGACTGTCAACCCGACAACACGCCCATAAGGAAGAATCCCCTCGAGATCAGTAGAAGCCACAGAAGAACTAAACAGACGGGATAAGGCATCAGGCTTGGTGTTCTTGCTACCCGGACGGTAAGAAATCACAAACTCGAAACGAGCGAAAAACAACGCCCAACGAGCTTGACGGGCATTAAGTCGTTTGGCAGAACGGATGTACTCAAGGTTCTTATGGTCTGTCCAAACGACAAAAGGAACGGTCGCCCTCCAACCACTGTCGCCATTCGCCTAGGGCTAAGCGGATGGCGAGCAGTTCACGGTTACCCACATCATAGTTGCGCTCAGATGGCGACAGGCGATGAGAAAAATAAGCGCAAGGATGAACCTTATCGTCAGACTGGAAGCGCTGGGATAGAATGGCTCCCACGCCTACCTCTGAAGCGCCAACCTCGACAATAAATTGTCTAGTGACGTCAGGAGTAACGAGGATAGGAGCGGACGTAAAACGTTCTTTAGAAGATCAAAAGCTCCCTGGGCGGAACCGACCACTTAAAACACGTCTTGACAGAAGTAAGAGCTGTGAGAGGGGCAGCAACTTGACCGAAATTACGAATGAAACGCCGATAGAAATTAGCGAAACCTAAAAGCGCTGCAACTCGACACGTGACCTTGGAACGGGCCAATCACTGACAGCTTGACCTTAGCGGAATCCATCTGAATGCCTTCAGCGGAAATAACGGAACCGAGAAAAGTAACGGAGGAGACATGAAAAGAGCACTTCTCAGCCTTTACGTAGAGACAATTCTCTAAAAGGCGCTGTAGAACACGCCGAACGTGCTGAACATGAATCTCGAGTGACGGAGAAAAAATCAGGATATCGTCAAGATAGACAAAAACAAAAAATGTTCAGCATGTCTCTCAGAACATCATTAACTAATGCCTGAAAAACAGCTGGCGCATTGGCGAGACCGAACGGCAGAACCCGGTACTCAAAATGCCCTAACGGAGTGTTAAACGCCGTTTTCCACTCGTCCCCTCTCTGATGCGCACGAGATGGTAAGCGTTACGAAGGTCCAACTTAGTAAAGCACCTGGCTCCCTGCAGAATCTCGAAGGCTGATGACATAAGGGGAAGCGGATAACGATTCTTAACCGTTATGTCATTCAGCCCTCGATAATCCACGCAGGGGCGCAGAGTACCGTCCTTCTTCTTAACAAAAGAACCCCGCCCCGGCCGGAGAAGAAGAAGGCACTATGGTACCGGCGTCAAGAGACACAGACAAATAATCCTCGAGAGCCTTACGTTCGGGAGCCGACAGAGAGTATAGTCTACCTCGAGGAGGCGTGGTCCCTGGAAGGAGATCAATACTACAATCATACGACCGGTGAGGAGGAAGGGAGTTGGCTCGGGACCGACTGAAGACCGTGCGCAGATCATGATATTCCTCCGGCACTCCTGTCAAATCGCCAGGTTCCTCCTGAGAAGTAGGGAGAGAAGAAACGGGAGGGATGGCAGACATTAAACACTTCACATGACAAGAAACGTTCCAGGATAGGATAGAATTACTAGACCAATTAATAGAAGGATTATGACATACTAGCCAGGGATGACCCAAAACAACAGGTGTAAACGGTGAACGGAAAATCAAAAAGAAATAGTCTCACTGTGGTTACCAGATACTGTGAGAGTTAAAGGTAGTGTCTCAAATTTGATACTGGGAAGATGACTACCATCTAAGGCAAACATGGGCGTAGGCTTGTCTAACGGTCTGAAAGGAATGTTATGTTTCCGAACCCATGCTTCGTCCATGAAACAACCCTCAGCCCCAGAGTCAATCAAGGCACTGCATGTAGCACCCGAACCGGTCCAGCGTAGATGGACCGACATAGTAGTACAAGATCTAGATGAAGAGGACTGAGTAGTAGCGCTCACCAGTAGCCCTCCGCTTACTGATGGGCTCTGGCCTCTTACTGGACATGAATTAACAAAATGTCCAGCAACTCCGCAATAGAGGCACAGGCGGTTGGTGATCCTCCGTTCCCTCTCCTTATTCGAGATGCGAATCCCTCCCAGCTGCATGGGCTCAGTCTCAAAGCCAGAGGAGGGAGATGGTTGCGATGCGGAGCAGGGAAACACCGTTGATGCGAGCTCTCTTCCACGAGCCCGGTGACGAAGATCTACCCGTCGTTCTATGCGGATGGCGAGAGCAATCAAAGAGTCCACATCTGAAGGAACCTCCCGGGAGAGAATTCATCCTTAACCACTGCGTGGAGTCCCTCCAGAAAACGAGCGAGCAGCGCCGGCTCGTTCCACTCACTAGAGGCAGCAAGAGTGCGAAACTCAATGGAATAATCCGTTATGGACCGTTCACCTTGGCATAAGGAAGCCAGGGCCCTAGAAGCCTCCCCACCAAAACTGAACGGTCAAAAACCCGAATCATCTCCTCTTAAAGTTCTGGAATTTGATAGAGCAATCAGCCCTTGCCTCCCAGATAGCTGTGCCCCATTCTCGAGCCCGGCCAGTAAGGAGTGAAATGACGTAAGCAACCCGAGCTCTCTCTAGAGTATGTGTTGGGTTGGAGAGAGAACACAATCTCACACTGCGTGAGAAAGGAGCGGCACTCAGTGGGCTGCCCGGAGTAGCAAGGTGGGTTATTAACCCTAGGTTCTGGAGGCTCGGCAGGCCAGGAAGTAACAGGTGGCACGAGACGTAGACTCTGGAACTGTCCAGAGAGGTCGGAAACCTGAGCGGCCAGGTTCTCCACGGCATGGCGAGCAGCAGACAATTCCTGCTCGTGTCTGCCGAGCATGGCTCCTTGGATCTCGACGGCAGTGTAACGAGCGTCTGAAGTCGCTGGGTCCATTCCTTGGTCGGTTCCTTCTGTCATGCAGGTGAAAGAGGACCCAAACGCGACTTAACAGAAACAGAGTTTATTAAAGTCCAAAACGGAATAACAGAAATCCTCTAGATTTGTAGAGGGGAAAACAACTGGAGAAGCGGCCACAGACTGCAGGTCGCTTCGGGTAGGCGCAGGCCGTAGTCGACTGAGACACCTGCTCACACGCAGCATCTGATGAAGGCACAAAACACGACAGGACAGGGTGATACACAATCACGGCAAAAACACGACAGGACAGGGCGAAACGCAATCACAGCATGGTGAATACAATACAAGGAACCGACGGCACAGGAACGGATCACAAAGGAATAAATAGGGACTCTAATCAGGGAAAGGATCGGGAACAGGTGTGGAAGACTAAATGATGATTAGGGAATAGGAACAGCGAGAGAAGAGAGAGCGAGAGTGAGAGAGGGAGGGGAGAGAGAGGGATAGAGGGAAAGAACCAAACAAGACCAGCAGAGGGAAACGAATAGCATGTGGGGAGCACAGGGACAAGACATGACACAAATGACAAACATGACATGACCAGGTTGTTAGAAGCTGATTTGGACATATTTGTATAAAAGACCTAACATATGGAGCTCCATGTATATTTGTGTAAATATATTAAATATGAATGTAAATGATGAAATATTAGGTACGTACCTTTAAGGATTATATTTAATTCAATGAGATATATTAATTTGTTGTTAGTGTAATCCCTGGACATTTGGCCCCTCTTGCCTGTTCATTGTATTGTGGTAAGTGTGTTAGGATAAAGGCAGGAAGTTGGGCCCCTTCGGGAGAGGGAGTCCTTTGCTAGACGCGGGAGTGTATGCTTTTGACCATACAGAGATACAGATATACATACAGATATACATACAGACATACAGGTCAAATATGTATTTTTCCATATCAAGTATTTTGTGCTTTAAGTTGATTGGAGACTCATTTATTTGTTAGATATAAGAAGAATAAACATTTTTGTTGCACCATATCCCTGGATGTCATGGAATGTTTGGCCGTTTGGAAACCTTGAGTGTGGACTGTATGCGTACCAAACAACCCCGCTTCAGGCTTGGGCAGTGGCTATGGTAAAGACGAAAGGAAGCCACTACACAGGTACTAGGGATGGAGATGTAACCAGGTACTAGGGATGGAGGTGTGACTAGGTACTAGGGATGGAGGTGTGACTCAGGTACTAGGGGTGGAGATGTGACCAGGTACTAGGGATGGAGATGTGACTAGGTACTAGGGATGGAAATGTGACCAGGTACTAGGGATGGAGATGTGACTAGGTACTAGGGTTGGAGATGTGACTAGGTACTAGGGATGGAGATGTGACTAGGTACTAGGGATGGAGATGTGACTAGGTACTAGGGGTGGAGATGTGACTAGGGATGGAGATGTAACCAGGTACTAGGGATTGAGGTGTGACCAGGTACTAGGGATGGAGGTGTGACAAGGTACTAGGGATGGAGATGTGACTAGGTACTAGGGATGGAGATGTGACTAGGGATGGAGATGTTACCAGGTACTAGGGATTGAGGTGTGACCAGGTACTAGGGATGGAGGTGTGACAAGGTACTAGGGATGGAGATGTGACAAGGTACTAGGGATGGAGGTGTGACTATGGGTGGAGATGGGGATCTGGGCAGATCAGCTTTAGTCATTGTTTGTGTGCATCAGTAAACTGTTGTTCGTATGTTTATGTTTGTATCTTGTTTAAAATATATATATATTTTTATACAGCTGCACCATCGAGATCATCCTGACTGGTTGCATCACCACTTTGTATGGCAACTGCTTGGCATCCGACTGGAAGGTGCTACAGAGGGTATTGTATACAGCCCAATACATCACCGGGGCCAAGCTACTGCCATCCAGGACCTCTATACCAGGTGGTGTCAGGTCGGTGTAAACTGTTGTTTGTATGTTTATGTTTGTATCTGGTGTGGAAAAAAGTATTAGAAACAGAAAAAACTAACAAATATTCAGCGTGTGAAATGGAACCGGGCCTTTTATTTAACTCTGAACATATTATTCTGATTATGAGTTCGAACAGACCAGACGAACTGTTTCAAAGCGAATTGGATGAAAATGACAAGTGGTAATATAGAAGTAAGTGAGATAACATCTAGGTTAATAAATTGCAGAGCAGAAACACAATTGTGTATTATTTCGTAGCTGCTTGACCAAATAGCTGTTACAGTCTGTAGATCCAAACCACTAGTCAGAGCCTGAATCCCAAAATGGCACCCTAATCCCGAAGTAGTGCACTTCTTTTCACCAGGGCCCATATGGTTCTGGTCAACCGTAGTGTACTATATAGGGAATAATAGGGTGCCATTTGGGATGAGGCCAGCATCAGGCTGACCAACAGACCAGCCTCGGGAGGTTTTAAACAATATAAGAGACAGGGATGATGCTGTTAACACGTTGAATAAACAGTCTGTAATGTGGGGTTTAAGAAAAAGAAAAAGAAAAACTGATTTCTTGTGAATTTTGAACCGTTTCTAAAATTTTTAACAGTTGATTTTCAACACTTTACATTAGTGGATGCAGCAACAGCCTGTGTTAGGCAGTGTAGATGATATCATTACTGTACAATTATAGATGGTGTAGTGTGTAGAAAACAGACCATTTTTTGAGTGTTTAATTTAACACTATTAGAATTGACTTAAAATGTAAAACAATTCCTTGCAGCTTTTAATCAGATAAGAGGGTCAATGTGAAACCTCTGTGTTTGACACAGTAATAGACAGTGGTGGAACAGGACAGCACCAGACTATTCTAGGGAGCTGGGTGAGTTGCCAACTAGAACAACACACTAATAGTATGTTATCCCCATTACATCTCAAACCCAGTCAGCACTTTAATGCATATAATAGTATTAACATCCATCATTCATAATAATGTCAGATTAATCTGCTTGTATAAAATGGACAAGGATAAACTGTCTATGAACAGCTCAGAACTGCTTCTTGAAACAGAGCTTTAAGGTTGCAGTGTAATAACTGAGTGGGTCTGTGTTTAAAGACAAACTCAAATGCCGTATGTTATATTTT
Source organism: Oncorhynchus gorbuscha (assembly GCF_021184085.1). Taxonomy (NCBI): domain Eukaryota; kingdom Metazoa; phylum Chordata; class Actinopteri; order Salmoniformes; family Salmonidae; genus Oncorhynchus; species Oncorhynchus gorbuscha. Next base: position 3,337 of record NW_025753629.1, on the reverse strand, counting down.
AAAGACAGCCCTGTAGTGAGACAAAGAACAACAGCCCCGTAGTGGGACAAAGCACGACAGCCCCGTGGTGAGACAAAGAACGACAGCCCCGTGGTGAGACAAAGAACGACAGCCCCGGTGGTGAGACAAAGAAGCGACAGCCCGTGGTGAGACAAAGCACGACAGCCCCGTGGTGAGACAAAGAACGACAGCCCCGCTGGTGAGACAAAGAACGACAGCCCCGTGGTGAGACAAAGAACGACAGGCCTCTGTGAGACAAAGAGACAGGCCTCTGTGAGACAAAGAGAGACAGGCCTCTGTGAGACAAAGAACGACAGCCCCGTGGTGAGACAAAGAACGACAGCCCCGTGGTGAGACAAAGAACGACAGCCCGGTGGTGAGACAAAGAACGACAGCCCCGTGGTGAGACAAAGAACGACAGCCCCGTGGTGAGACAAAGAACGACAGCCCCGTGGTGAGACAAAGAACGACAGCCCTGTGGTGAGACAAAGAACGACAGCCCCGTGGTGAGACAAAGAACGACAGCCCCGTGGTGAGACAAAGAACGACAGCCCGGTGGTGAGACAAAGAGAGACAGCCCGTTGTGAGACAAAGAACGACAGCCCCGTGGTGAGACAAAGAACGACAGCCCCGTGGTGAGACAAAGAGAGACAGCCCGTTGTGAGACAAAGAGAGACAGCCCGTTGTGAGACAAAGAGAGACAGCCCGTTGTGAGACAAAGAACGACAGCCCCGTGGTGAGACAAAGAGAGACAGCCCCGTGGTGAGACAAAGAGAGACAGCCCGTTGTGAGACAAAGAACGACAGCCCCGTGGTGAGACAAAGAGAGACAGCCCGTTGTGAGACAAAGAACGACAGCCCCGTGGTGAGACAAAGAACGACAGCCCCGTGGTGAGACAAAGAACGACAGCCCCGTGGTGAGACAAAGAGAGACAGCCCGTTGTGAGACAAAGAGAGACAGCCCCGTTGTGAGACAAAGAGAGACAGCCCGTTGTGGAGACAAAGAACGACAGCCCGTTGTGGAGACAAAGAACGACAGCCCTGTTGTGAGACAAAGAGAGACGAGGCCTCTGGAGACAAAGAGAGACAGGTCTCTGTAGAGACAAAGAGAGACAGGCCTCTGTGAGACAAAGAACGACAGCCCCGTGGTGAGACAAAGAACGACAGCCCCGTAGTGAGACAAGAAACGACAGCCCCGTGTGAGACAAAGAACGACAGCCCTGCTGGTGAGACAAAGCACGCACAGCCCCGTGGTGAGACAAAGAACGACAGCCCCGTGGTGAGACAAAGAACGACAGCCCTGCAGGAGACAAAGAACGCATAGGCACTCTGTGAGACAAAGAGAGACAGGCCTCTGTGGAGACAAAGAGAGACAGGCCTCTGTGAGACAAAGAACGACAGCCCGTGGTAGAGACAAAGAACGACAGCCCCGTGGTGAGACAAAGAGACGACAGCCCGGTGGTGAGACAAAGAACGACAGCCCCGTGGTGAGACAAAGAACGACAGCCCTGTGGTGAGACAAAGAACGACAGCCCCGTGGTGAGACAAAGAACGACAGCCCTGGGTGAGACAAAGAACGACAGCCCCGTGGCGAGACAAAGAACGACAGCCCCGTGGTGAGACAAAGAACGACAGCCCGGTGGTGAGACAAAGAGAGACAGCCCGTTGTGAGACAAAGAACGCACAGCCCCGTGGTGAGACAAAGAACGACAGCCCCGTGGTGAGACAAAGAGAGACAGCCCGTTGTGAGACAAAGAGAGACAGCCCCGTTGTGAGACAAAGAGAGACAGCCCGTTGTGAGACAAAGAACGACAGCCCCGTGGTGAGACAAAGAGAGACAGCCCCGTGGTGAGACAAAGAGAGACAGCCCGTTGTGAGACAAAGAACGACAGCCCCGTGGTGAGACAAAGAGAGACAGCCCGTTGTGAGACAAAGAACGACAGCCCCGTGGTGAGACAAAGAACGACAGCCCCGTGGTGAGACAAAGAACGACAGCCCCGTGGTGAGACAAAGAGAGACAGCCCGCTGTGAGACAAAGAGAGACAGCCCGTGTGAGACAAAGAGAGACAGCCCGTTGTGAGACAAAGAACGACAGCCCCGTTGTGAGACAAAGAACGACAGCCCCGTTGTGAGACAAAGAGAGACAGGCCTCTGTGAGACAAAGAGAGACAGGTCTCTGTGAGACAAAGAGAGACAGGCCTCTGTGAGACAAAGAACGACAGCCCCGTGGTGAGACAAAGAACGACAGCCCCGTGGTGAGACAAAGAACGACAGCCCGGTGGTGAGACAAAGAGAGACAGCCCGTTGTGAGACAAAGAGACGACAGCCCCGTGGTGAGACAAAGAGAGACAGCCCCGTGGTGAGACAAAGAACGACAGCCCCGTGGTGAGACAAAGAACGACAGCCCGGTGGTGAGACAAAGAACGACAGCCCCGTGGTGAGACAAAGAACGACAGCCCCGTGGTGAGACAAAGAACGACAGCCCCGTGGTGAGACAAAGAACGACAGCCCTGTGGTGAGACAAAGAACGACAGCCCCGTGGTGAGACAAAGAACGACAGCCCCGTGGTGAGACAAAGAACGACAGCCCGGTGGTGAGACAAAGAGAGACAGCCCGTTGTGAGACAAAGAACGACAGCCCCGTGGTGAGACAAAGAGAGACAGCCCGTTGTGAGACAAAGAACGACAGCCCGTGGTGAGACAAAGAGAGACAGCCCGTTGTGAGACAAAGAACGACAGCCCCGTGGTGAGACAAAGAGAGACAGCCCGTTGTGAGACAAAGAACGACAGCCCCGTGGTGAGACAAAGAGAGACAGCCCCGTGGTGAGACAAAGAACGACAGCCCCGTGGTGAGACAAAGAACGACAGCCCGGTGGTGAGACAAAGAGAGACAGCCCGTTGTGAGACAAAGAACGACAGCCCCGTGGTGAGACAAAGAGAGACAGCCCCGTGGTGAGACAAAGAACGACAGCCCCGTGGTGAGACAAAGAACGACAGCCCGGTGGTGAGACAAAGAACGACAGCCCCGTGGTGAGACAAAGAGAGACAGCCCCGTGGTGAGACAAAGAACGACAGCCCCGTGGTGAGACAAAGAACGACAGCCCGGTGGTGAGACAAAGAACGACAGCCCCGTGGTGAGACAAAGAACGACAGCCCCGTGGTGAGACAAAGAACGACAGCCCCGTGGTGAGACAAAGAACGAAGCAGCCCTGTGGTGAGACAAAGAACGACAGCCCCGTGGTGAGACAAAGAACGACAGCCCCGCAGTGAGACAAAGAACGACAGCCCGGTGGTGAGACAAAGAGAGACAGCCCGCTGTGAGACAAAGAACCACAGCCC
>NW_025753628.1:7500-10375 GCF_021184085.1 Oncorhynchus gorbuscha | reverse complement strand
CCCCTCCAGCCCTAATAGGTGGTCATCTGTAGGTACCTCCCTCCTAATAGGTTGTAATCTCTAGGTACCTCCCTCCTAATAGGTGGTAATCTCTAGGTACCTCCCTCATAATAGGTGGTAATCTCTAGGTACCTCCCTCCTAATAGGTCTCTAGGTACCTCCCTCCTAATAGGTGGTAATCTCTAGGTACCTCCCTCCTAATAGGTGGTAATCTCTAGGTACCTCCCCTAATAGGTCTCCTAATAGGTGGTAATCTCTAGGTACCTCCCTCCTAATAGGTGGTAATCTCTAGGTACCTCCCTCCTAATAGGTGGTAATCTCTAGGTACCTCCCTCCTAGTAGGTGGTACCTAGGTACCTCCTTCCTAATAGGTGGTAATCTCTAGGTACCTCCCTCCTAATAGGTGGTAATCTCTAGGTACCTCCCTCCTAGTAGGTGGTAATCTCTCCTAGGGTACCTCCCTCCTAATAGGTGGTAATCTCTAGGTACCTCCCTCCTAATAGGTGGTAATCTCTAGGTACCTCCCTCCTAATAGGTGGTAATCTCTAGGTACCTCCCTCCTAATAGGTGGTAATCTCTAGGTACCTCCCTCCTAGTAGGTGGTAATCTCTAGGTACCTCCTCCTAATAGGTGGTAATCTCTAGGTACCTCCCTCCTAGTAGGTGGTAATCTCTAGGTACCTCCTCCTAATAGGTGGTAATCTCTAGGTACCTCCCTCCTAATAGGTGGTAATCTCTAGGTACCTCCCTCCTAGTAGGTGGTAATCTCTAGGTACCTCCCTCCTAATAGGTGGTAATCTCTAGGTACCTCCCTCCTAATAGGTGGTAATCTGTAGGTACCTCCCTCCTAATAGGTGGTAATCTGTAGGTACCTCCCTCCTAATAGGTGGTAATCTCTAGGTACCTCCCTCCTAATAGGTGGTAATCTGTAGGTACCTCCCTCCTAATAGGTGGTAATCTGTAGGTACCTCCCTCCTAGTAGGTGGTAATCTCTAGGTACCTCCCTCCTAATAGGTCTCTAGGTATCTCCCTCCTAATAGGTGGTAATCTCTAGGTACCTCCCTCCTAATAGGTGGTAATCTCTAGGTACCTCCCTCCTAATAGGTGGTAATCTCTAGGTACCTCCCTCCTAATAGGTGGTAATCTCTAGGTACCTCCCTCCTAATAGGTGGTAATCTCTAGGTACCTCCCTCCTAATAGGTGGTAATCTCTAGGTACCTCCCTCCTAGTAGGTGGTAATCTCTAGGTACCTCCCTCCTAATAGGTGGTAATCTCTAGGTACCTCCCTCCTAATAGGTGGTAATCTCTAGGTACCTCCCTCCTAGTAGGTGGTAATCTCTAGGTACCTCCCTCCTAATAGGTGGTAATCTCTAGGTACCTCCCTCCTAATAGGTGGTAATCTCTAGGTACCTCGCTCCTAATAGGTGGTAATCTCTAGGTACCTCCCTCCTAATAGGTGGTAATCTCTAGGTACCTCCCTCCTAATAGGTGGTAATCTCTAGGTACCTCCCTCCTAGTAGGTGGTAATCTCTAGGTACCTCCTTCCTAATAGGTGGTAATCTCTAGGTACCTCCCTCCTAATAGGTGGTAATCTCTAGGTACCTCCCTCCTAGTAGGTGGTAATCTCTAGGTACCTCCCTCCTAATAGGTCTCTAGGTACCTCCCTCCTAATAGGTGGTAATCTCTAGGTACCTCCCTCCTAATAGGTGGTAATCTCTAGGTACCTCCCTCCTAATAGGTGGTAATCTCTAGGTACCTCCCTCCTAATAGGTGGTAATCTCTAGGTACCTCCCTCCTAATAGGTGGTAATCTCTAGGTACCTCCCTCCTAATAGGTGGTAATCTCTAGGTACCTCCCTCCTAGTAGGTGGTAATCTCTAGGTACCTCCCTCCTAATAGGTGGTAATCTCTAGGTACCTCCCTCCTAATAGGTGGTAATATCTAGGTACCTCCCTCCTAGTAGGTGGTAATCTCTAGGTACCTCCCTCCTAATAGGTGGTAATCTCTAGGTACCTCCCTCCTAATAGGTGGTAATCTGTAGGTACCTCCCTCCTAATAGGTGGTAATCTGTAGGTACCTCCCTCCTAATAGGTGGTAATCTCTAGGTACCTCCCTCCTAATAGGTCTCTAAGTACCTCCCTCCTAATAGGTGGTAATCTCTAGGTACCTCGCTCCTAATAGGTGGTAATCTCTAGGTACCTCGCTCCTAATAGGTGGTAATCTCTAGGTACCTCCCTCCTAATAGGTCTCTAGGTACCTCCCTCCTAATAGGTGGTAATCTCTAGGTACCTCCCTCCTAATAGGTGGTAATCTGTAGGTACCTCCCTCCTAATAGGTGGTAATCTCTAGGTACCTCCCTCCTAATAGGTGGTAATCTCTAAGTACCTCCCTCCTAATAGGTGGTAATCTCTAGGTACCTCCTTCCTAATAGGTGGTAATCTCTAAGTACCTCCCTCCTAATAGGTGATAATCTGTAGGTACCTCCCTCCTAATAGGTGGTAATCTGTAGGTACCTCCCTCCTAATAGGTGGTAATCTCTAGGTACCTCCCTCCTAATAGGTGGTAATCTCTAAGTACCTCCCTCCTAATAGGTGGTAATCTCTAGGTACCTCCCTCCTAATAGGTGGTAATCTGTAGGTACCTCCCTCCTAATAGGTGGTAATCTGTAGGTACCTCCCTCCTAATAGGTCCCGGGGTGGTTCTGTGTGTAGAGGATAGTTGCTGTAGCAGGGGGAAGGGTGTCCACTGTATGGGTTCTATGGGCCAGCTGCACACTGACAGGTCACTGGCTTTCCCAGAATCCAACACACACTCCGCCAGGCTGACCTCGCTGACCGCCCAGCCATACTGGGAACTGGAGGGGAGAGAGGGAGGGAG
>NW_025753628.1:0-2500 GCF_021184085.1 Oncorhynchus gorbuscha | reverse complement strand
GTTGATTTCAAAAAAGCCTTCGACTCAATCTGGCATGAGGGTCTGCTATACAAACTGATGGAAAGTGGTGTTGGGGGTAAAACATACGACATTATAAAATCCATGTACACAAACAACAAGTGTGCGGTTAAAATTGGCAAAAAAACACACACATTTCTTCACACAGGGTCGCAGGGTTAGACAGGGATGCAGCTTAAGCCCCACCCTCTTCAACATATATATCAACGAATTGGCGCGGGCACTAGAAAAGTCTGCAGCACCCGGCCTCCCCCTGCTAGAATCCGAAGTCAAATGTCTGCTGTTTGCTGATGATCTGGTGCTTCTGTCACCAACCAAGGAGGGCCTACAGCAGCACCTAGATCTTATGCACAGATTCTGTCAGACCTGGGCCCTGACAGTAAATCTCAGTAAGACCAAAATAATGGTGTTCCAAAAAAGGTCCAGTCACCAGGACCACAAATACAAATTCCATCTAGACACTGTTGCCCTAGAGCACACAAAAAACGATACATACCTTGGCCTAAACATCAGCGCCACAGGTAACTTCCACAAAGCTGTGAACGATCTGAGAGACAAGGCAAGAAGGGCCTTCTATGCCATCAAAAGAAACATAAATTTCAACATACCAATTAGGATTTGGCTAAAAATACTTGAATCAGTCATAGAGCCCATTGCCCTTTATGGTTGTGAGGTCTGGGGTCCGCTCACCAACCAAGACTTCACAAAATGGGACAAACACCAAATTGAGACTCTGCACGCAGAATTCTGCAAAAATATCCTCCGTGTACAACGTAAAACACCAAATAATGCATGCAGAGCAGAATTAGTCCGATACCCACTAATTATCAAAATCCAGAAAAGAACCGTTAAATTCTACAACCACCTAAAAGGAAGCGATTCACAAACCTTCCATAACAAAGCCATCACCTACAGAGAGATGAACCTGGAGAAGAGTCCCCTAAGCAAGCTGGTCCTGGGGCTCTGTTCACAAACACAAACACACCCTACAGAGCCCCAGGACAACAGCACAATTAGACCCAACCAAATCATGAGAAAACAAAAAGATAATTACTTAACACATTGGAAAGAATTAACAAAAAAACAGAGCAAACTAGAATGCTATTTGGCCCTACACAGAGAGTACACAGCGGCAGAATACCTGACCACTGTGACTAACCCAAAATTAAGGAAAGCTTTGACTATGTACAGACTCAGTGAGCATAGCCTTGCTATTGAGAAAGGCCACCGTAGGCAGACATGGCTCTCAAGAGAAGACAGGCTATGTGCTCATTGCCCACAAACTGAGATGGAAACTGAGCTGCACTTCCTAACCTCCTGCCCAATGTATGACCATATTAGAGAGACATATTTCCCCCAGATTACACAGATCCACAAAGAATTCGAAAACAAATCCAATTTTGAAAAACTCCCATATCTTTTGGGTGAAATTCCACAGTGTGCCATCACAGCAGCAAGATTTGTGACCCGTTGCCACGAGAAAAGGGCAACCAGTGAAGAACAAACACCATTGTAAATACAACCCATATTTATGCTTATTTATTTTATCTTGTGTCCTTTAACTATTTGTACATTGTATATATATATATATATAATATATTATATATATAATATGACATTTGTAATGTCTTTACTGTTTTGAAACTTCTGTATGTGTAATGTTTACTGTTCATTTTTGTTGTTTTTCACTTTATATATTCACTTTGTATGTTGTCTACCTCACTTGCTTTGGCAATGTTAACACATGTTTCCCATGCCAATAAAGCCCTTGAATTGAATTGAAATTGAATTGAGACAGAGCACCTGGAGAGAGAGAGAGCGAGACAGAGCACCTGGAGAGAGAGAGAGCGAGACAGAGCACCTGGAGAGAGAGAGCGGGAGAGAGAGAGAGAGAGAGAGACAGTAACAGTGAACCTGGAGAGACACTATCTTTCAATATAGACATTTATGAGCATGTCTTGTGATGTCTCTTTTTACTGTCTGTCTGTCTGTGTGTGTGTGTGTGTGTGTGTGTGTGTGTGTGTGTGTGTGTGTGTGTGTGTGTGTGTGTGTGTGTGTGTGTGTGTGTGTGTGTGTGTGTGTGTGTGTGTGTGTGTGTGTGTGTGTGTGTGTGTGTGTGTGTGTGTGTGTGTTCTTACTGGCAGAGGGGTGGTTGGTGAGGGTGGTGGGTACAGATGCCCTGGTTGTGACAGTAGTCAGTGTGACAGACCGAGGAACAGACAGCCATGTGACCTGGTCTGGACAAACACTCAAAACCTGCTGCAGGGCAGTTGAACAACCACAAACACACATCATCCTGCACACCTGGGGGAGGAGGAGAGGGAAGGAGAGAGAAGGAGAGGACGGAGAGGGGGAGAGAGAACGGAGAGGGAGAGGAGAGAGGGAGAGAGGAAGAGAGGGAAGGAGAGGACGGAGAGGGGGAGAGAGAACGGAGAGGGAGAGGAGAGAGGGAGAGAGGAGGACAGGGAAGGAGAGAACGGAG
>NW_025753627.1:0-10375 GCF_021184085.1 Oncorhynchus gorbuscha | reverse complement strand
TACATTTACATTACATTTAAGTCATTTAGCAGACGCTCTTATCCAGAGCGACTTACAAATTGGTGCATTCACCTTATGACATCCAGTGGGACAGTCACTTAACAATAGTGCATCTAAAACTTAGGGGGTGGGGTGAGAGGGATTACTTAACCTATCCTAGGTATTCCTTAAAGAGGTGGGGTTTCAGGTGTCTCCGGAAGGTGGTGATTGACTCCGCTGTCCTGGCGTCGTGAGGGAGTTTGTTCCACCATTGGGGGCCAGGGCAGCGAACAGTTTTGACTGGGCTGAGCGGGAGCTGTACTTCCTCAGTGGTAGGGAGGCGAGCAGGCCAGAGGTGGATGAACGCAGTGCCCTTGTTTGGGTGTAGGGCCTGATCAGAGCCTGGAGGTACTGAGGTGCCGTTCCCCTCACAGCTCCGTAGGCAAGCACCATGGTCTTGTAGCGGATGCGAGCTTCAACTGGAAGCCAGTGGAGAGAACGGAGGAGCGGGGTGACGTGAGAGAACTTGGGAAGGTTGAACACCAGACGGGCTGCGGCGTTCTGGATGAGTTGAAGGGTTTAATGGCACAGGCAGGAGCCCAGCCAACAGCGAGTTGCAGTAATCCAGACGGGAGATGACAAGTGCCTGGATTAGGACCTGCGCCGCTTCCTGTGTGAGGCAGGGTCGTACTCTGCGGATGTTGTAGAGCATGAACCTACAGGAACGGGCCACCGCCTTGATGTTAGTTGAGAACGACAGGGTGTTGTCCAGGATCACGCCAAGGTTCTTGGCGCTCTGGGAGGAGGACACAATGGAGTTGTCGACCGTGATGGCGAGATCATGGAACGGGCAGTCCTTCCCGGGAGGAAGAGCAGCTCCGTCTTGCCGAGGTTCAGCTTGAGGTGGTGATCCGTCATCCACACTGATATGTCTGCCAGACATGCAGAGATGCGATTCGCCACCTGGTCATCAGAAGGGGAAAGGGTGAGATCCAAGGTGGTTCCCCTAATGCTCCTCTAAAAATCATAATCGGTCGACCTCTACTAAATACTGATCAAGCCTCTTCAATAGGTGTCTAAGCAGTCACCCTGAAATAAATCTCAAGGTATCAGATTTATCAGCTGTGTGTGTGAACAAGGATAAAGGGAGAAATAGGCGAGAGGTCCTTCACATGGAATTAGAGCATTGCTGGCATGAGCAGCTGTTTGACCCTTCACTCTGGTTAAAAGCTGGAGAAGTGGGAGTGACTGTGAGTGAGACTCTGTAAGCCTACATGTGGTAAAGGCCTAGTGCTGTAGTTTAGACTGTTGTGGATGTAATAAGACAACTGTATTGAGGTTATTTACACAGAAGGAAATAAAGTCCTCCAACTCTACAAGGGAACAGCACAGCAGCATGTAAACATTCATCTTAGTCTAGTGTAGTGAGTGAAGTTACAGTGCTCTCTCAGTCTCTCTCTCAGACCTAAATAAGGTCCAGGACATCGCTGGCACGCAGGCACAAATTATCTTTGTCAATCAGTACTAGGCCTTAGGATTGAAGTGTGGCCAGTCAGCTTTCTGAGAAACAGACTGCACTGACTGGTTATGACATGAGGGTAGACAGGCCGACTATAATGAGTCTGGTCATGTCCCTGTTCCAATACTTCTAAAATGGATCCTTCCACCCTTCCAGTTTTTTGATTGGTGATAGCAATCACCTCACAGAAGGGAGGAAAGAAGTGTGCCTTGTAAAAGTATTTTAAAGGACCTACTCTAGCAGGTGAGACATGGTTCTGAGAGCGAAAACAGACTGGGGTCATGGCAAGAAGAGATACAGCTTTTGTCAAATTATTGTCAAAAGTATTTTTTTTAAATTGCCATTTCTAGCTAACCCTATGCTAATTATCCTTATCTGCTGCGTAAATTCTCCTAACCTGCTACGAAAAGTCAAATCTGACAAAAGCTGTATCCCAACAATGTCAAAACAACAGACTGGTCCCATATGGATGCTGTTTCTGGGTGCTGCCAAGCAGTGGCCCCTTACTATCACCATGTGATGATGACTGACAAGACAATTGTTTCGACAACCTGTCAGTTACATACAACATAAAATTCAATGACAGAGAAGAAGGCAATTGAGTCAAAGCCCTGACTGACTCAGCCCTATGCACCACAGAGTCAGGCCAGAACATGTTGCTGTCATGTTTTGTCTTAGATTGTCTTGTCATTATGCTTTCCCTTCTGTTCGTTTCCCCCTGCTGGTCTTATTAGGTTCGTTCCCTTTTTCTATCCCTCTCTCTCCCCTCCCTCTCTCTCCTCTCTCTATCGTTCCGTTCCTGCTCCCAGCTGTTCCTATTCCCCTAATCATCATTTAGTCTTCCCACACCTGTTCCTTATCTTTTCCCCTGATTAGAGTCCCTATTTCTTCCCTTGTTTTCCGTTCCTGCCCTGTCGGATCCTTGTCTATTGTTCACCGTGCTGTGTCTATGTATTGCCCTGTCGTGTCGTGTTTCCCTCAGATGCTGCGTGGTGAGCAGGTGTCTGAGTCTGCTACGTTCAAGTGCCTTCCCGAGGCAACCTGCAGTTCTTGATCAAGTCTCCAGTCTGTTCTCGTCATTACGAGTAGTATTATGCCTTTTGTTTGTAAAGTAACTTTACTGGATTAAAAACTCTGTTTTCGCCAAGTCGCTTTTGGGTCCTCATTCACCTGCATAACAGAAGGATCCGACCAAGGAATGGACCCAGCGACTACAGATGCTCGTAACACTGCCGTCGAGATCCAAGGAGCCATGCTCGGCAGACACGAGCAGGAATTGTCTGCTGCTTGCCATGCCGTGGAGAACCTGGCCGCTCAGGTTTCCGACCTCTCTGGACAGTTCCAGAGTCTTCGTCTCGTGCCACCTGTTACTTCCTGGCCTGCCGAGCCTCCGGAACCTAGGGTTAATAACCCACCTTGCTACTCCGGGCAGCCCACGGAGTGCCGCTCCTTTCTCACCCAGTGTGATATTGTGTTCTCTCTCCAACCCAACACATACTCTAGCGAGAGAGCTCGGGTTGCTTACGTCATTTCACTCCTTACTGGCCGGGCTCGAGAGTGGGGCACAGCTATCTGGGAGGCAAGGGCTGATTGTTCTAACAATTACCAGAACTTTAAAGAGGAGATGATTCGGGTTTTTGACCGTTCAGTTTTTGGTAGGGAGGCTTCTAGGGCCCTGGCTTCCCTATGCCAAGGTGATCGATCCATAACGGATTACTCTATAGAGTTTCGCACTCTTGCTGCCTCTAGTGACTGGAACGAGCCGGCGCTGCTCGCTCGTTTTCTGGAGGGACTCCACGCAGTGGTCAAAGATGAGATTCTCTCTCGGGAGGTTCCTTCCAGTGTGGACTCTTTGATTGCTCTCGCCATCCGCATAGAACGACGGGTAGATCTTCGTCACCAAGCTCGTGGAAGAGAGCTCGCGTCAACGGTGTTTCCCTGCTCCGCATCGCAACCATCTCCCTCCTCTGGCTCAGAGACTGAGCCCATGCAGCTGGGAGGTATTCGCATCTCGACCAAGGAGAGGGAACGGAGGATCACCAACCGCCTGTGCCTCTATTGCGGATTTGATGGACATTTTGTCAATTCATGTCCAGTAAAGGCCAGAGCTCATCAGTAAGCGGAGGGCTACTGGTGAGCGCTACTACTCAGGTCTCTTCATCTAGATCCTGTACTACTATGTCGGTCCATCTACGCTGGACCGGTTCGGGTGCTACATGCAGTGCCTTGATTGACTCTGGGGCTGAGGGTTGTTTCATGGACGAAGCATGGGCTCGGAAACATGACATTCCTTTCAGACAGTTAGACAAGCCTACGCCCATGTTTGCCTTAGATGGTAGTCATCTTCCCAGTATCAGATTTGAGACACTACCTTTAACTCTCACAGTATCTGGTAACCACAGTGAGACTATTTCTTTTTGATTTTTCGTTCACCTTTTACACCTGTTGTTTTGGGTCATCCCTGGCTAGTATGTCATAATCCTTCTATTAATTGGTCTAGTAATTCTATCCTATCCTGGAACGTTTCTTGTCATGTGAAGTGTTTAATGTCTGCCATCCCTCCCATTTCTTCTGTCCCCACTTCTCAGGAGGAACCTGGCGATTTGACAGGAGTGCCGGAGGAATATCATGATCTGCGCACGGTCTTCAGTCGGTCCCGAGCCAACTCCCTTCCTCCTCACCGGTCGTATGATTGTAGTATTGATCTCCTTCCGGGGACCACTCCTCCTCGGGGTAGACTATACTCTCTGTCGGCTCCCGAACGTAAGGCTCTCGAGGATTATTTATCTGTGTCTCTTGACGCCGGTACCATAGTGCCTTCTTCCTCTCCGGCCGGGGCGGGGTTCTTTTTGTTAAGAAGAAGGACGGTACTCTGCGCCCCTGCGTGGATTATCGAGGGCTGAATGACATAACGGTTAAGAATCGTTATCCGCTTCCCTTATGTCATCAGCCTTCGAGATTCTGCAGGGAGCCAGGTGCTTTACTAAGTTGGACCTTCGTAACGCTTACCATCTCGTGCGCATCAGAGAGGGGACGAGTGGAAAACGGCGTTTAACACTCCGTTAGGGCATTTTGAGTACCGGGTTCTGCCGTTTGGTCTCGCCAATGCGCCAGCTGTTTTTCAGGCATTAGTTAATGATGTTCTGAGAGACATGCTGAACATCTTTGTTTTTGTCTATCTTGACGATATCCTGATTTTTTCACCGTCACTCGAGATTCATGTTCAGCACGTTCGACGTGTTCTACAGCGCCTTTTAGAGAATTGTCTCTACGTAAAGGCTGAGAAGTGCTCTTTTCATGTCTCCTCCGTTACTTTTCTCGGTTCCGTTATTTCCGCTGAAGGCATTCAGATGGATTCCGCTAAGGTCCAAGCTGTCAGTGATTGGCCCGTTCCAAGGTCACGTGTCGAGTTGCAGCGCTTTTTAGGTTTCGCTAATTTCTATCGGCGTTTCATTCGTAATTTCGGTCAAGTTGCTGCCCCTCTCACAGCTCTTACTTCTGTCAAGACGTGTTTTAAGTGGTCCGGTTCCGCCCAGGGAGCTTTTGATCTTCTAAAAGAACGTTTTACGTCCGCTCCTATCCTCGTTACTCCTGACGTCACTAGACAATTCATTGTCGAGGTTGGCGCTTCAGAGGTAGGCGTGGGAGCCATTCTATCCCAGCGCTTCCAGTCTGACGATAAGGTTCATCCTTGCGCTTATTTTTCTCATCGCCTGTCGCCATCTGAGCGCAACTATGATGTGGGTAACCGTGAACTGCTCGCCATCCGCTTAGCCCTAGGCGAATGGCGACAGTGGTTGGAGGGGGCGACCGTTCCTTTTGTCGTTTGGACAGACCATAAGAACCTTGAGTACATCCGTTCTGCCAAACGACTTAATGCCCGTCAAGCTCGTTGGGCGTTGTTTTTCGCTCGTTTCGAGTTTGTGATTTCTTACCGTCCGGGTAGCAAAAACACCAAGCCTGATGCCTTATCCCGTCTGTTTAGTTCTTCTGTGGCTTCTACTGATCCCGAGGGATTCTTCCTTATGGGCGTGTTGTCGGGTTGACAGTCTGGGGAATTGAAAGACAGGTTAAGCAAGCACTCACGCACACTGCGTCGCCGCGCGCTTGTCCTAGTAACCTCCTTTTCGTTCCTGTTTCCACTCGTCTGGCTGTTCTTCAGTGGGCTCACTCTGCCAAGTTAGCTGGTCATCCCGGTGTTCGAGGCACTCTTGCGTCTATTCGCCAGCGCTTTTGGTGGCCGACTCAGGAGCGTGACACGCGCCGCTTCGTGGCTGCTTGTTCGGACTGCGCGCAGACTAAGTCGGGTAACTCTCCTCCTGCCGGTCGTCTCAGACCGCTCCCATTCCTTCTCGACCATGGTCTCACATCGCCCTAGACTTCATTACCGGTCTGCCTTTGTCTGCGGGGAAGACTGTGATTCTTACGGTTGTCGATAGGTTCTCTAAGGCGGCACATTTCATTCCCCTCGCTAAACTTCCTTCCGCTAAGGAGACGGCACAAATCATTATCGAGAATGTGTTCAGAATTCATGGCCTCCGTTAGACGCCGTTTCAGACAGACGCCCGCAATTCACGTCACAGTTTTGGAGGGAGTTCTGTCGTTTGATTGGTGCGTCCGTCAGTCTCTCTTCCGGGTTTCATCCCCAGTCTAACGGTCAAGCAGAGAGGGCCAATCAGACGATTGGTCGCATACTACGCAGCCTTTCTTTCAGAAACCCTGCGTCTTGGGCAGAACAGCTCCCTGGGCAGAATACGCTCACAACTCGCTTCCTTCGTCTGCTACCGGGTTATCTCCGTTTCAGAGTAGTCTGGGTTACCAGCCTCCTCTGTTCTCATCCCAGCTTGCCGAGTCCAGCGTTCCCTCCGCTCAAGCGTTTGTCCAACGTTGTGAGCGCACCTGGAGGAGGGTGAGGTCTGCACTTTGCCGTTACAGGGCACAGACTGTGAGAGCCGCCAATAAACGCAGGATTAAGAGTCCAAGGTATTGTTGCGGCCAGAGAGTGTGGCTTTCCACTCGCAACCTTCCTCTTACGACAGCTTCTCGTAAGTTGACTCCGCGGTTCATTGGTCCGTTCCGTGTTTCCCAGGTCGTCAATCCTGTCGCTGTGCGACTAGCTTCTTCCGCGACATCTTCGTCGCGTCCATCCTGTCTTCCATGTCTCCTGTGTCAAGCCCTTTCTTCGCACCCCGTTCGTCTTCCCTCCCCCTCCCGTCCTTGTCGAGAGCGCACCTATTTACAAGGTACGTAAGATCATGGACATGCGTTCTCGGGGACGGGGTCACCAATACTTAGTGGATTGGGAGGGTTACGGTCCTGAGGAGAGGAGTTGGGTTCCGTCTCGGGACGTGCTGGACCGTTCACTTATTGATGATTTCCTCCGTTGCCGCCAGGATTCCTCCTCGAGTGCGCCAGGAGGCGCTCGGGGAGTGGGGGGTACTGTCATGTTTTGTCTTAGATTGTCTTGTCATTATGCTTTCCCTTCTGTTCGTTTCCCCTGCTGGTCTTATTAGGTTCGCTCCCTTTTTCTATCCCTCTCTCTCCCCCTCCCTCTCTCTCCTCTCTCTATCGTTCCGTTCCTGCTCCCAGCTGTTCCTATTCCCCTAATCATCATTTAGTCTTCCCACACCTGTTCCTTATCTTTTCCCCTGATTAGAGTCCCTATTTCTTCCCTTGTTTTCCGTTCCTGCCCTGTCGGATCCTTGTCTATTGTTCACCGTGCTGTGTCTATGTATTGCCCTGTCGTGTCGTGTTTCCCTCAGATGCTGCGTGGTGAGCAGGTGTCTGAGTCTGCTACGTTCAAGTGCCTTCCCGAGGCAACCTGCAGTTCTTGATCAAGTCTCCAGTCTGTTCTCGTCATTACGAGTAGTATTATGCCTTTTGTTTGTAAAGTAACTTTACTGGATTAAAAACTCTGTTTTCGCCAAGTCGCTTTTGGGTCCTCATTCACCTGCATAACAGTTGCTGCATCTGAACTTCCTGTCCCCTCTCCACCTTACCGCCTCACTTCCTGTTACATTCTGTCACCTTCTCAGAGTTTACACGCAGAGAGGAAACCTAGCTCAGACAACATTTTCAGTTCTGCTTGTGGGCCACACACAGACTCTGACTAATCCTATAATCTGCAAAAACCTGCACACAAAATGTGTAGGCCTTTATGAAACAGCGGGTGGAGAATCAGAGGTGTGCAGGCCCTACAGCCTAACTACAGTCTAACTACAGCTTAACTACAGTCTAACTACATCTTAACTACAGCTTAACTACAGCTTAACTACATCTTAACTACAGCCTAACTACAGTCTAACTACAGTTTAACTACAGCCTAACTACAGTCTAACTACAGCTTAACTACAGCCTAACTACAGCCTAACTACACCCTAACTATATTTCAACTACAGCTTAACTACAGTCTAACTACAGCTTAACTACAGCTTAACTACAGTCTAACTACAGTCTAACAATAGATTAACTACAGTTTAACTAGTCTAACTACATCTTAACTACAGCTAACTACAGCCCCAAGCTACAACTTAACTAGTCTAACTACATCTTAACTACAGATTAACTACAGCCTAGCTAAAGCTTAACTACCGCTAACTACAGCTAACTACAGTTTAACGACAGCCTAACTACAACTTAACGACAGTCTAACTACAGCTTAACAACAGCCTAATACAGCTTTACTACAACTTAACTACAGCCTTTACATCCTAACTACAGATTAACTATATCTAACTAGATTAACTACAGCCTAACTACAGTTTAACTACAGCCTAACTACAGCTTTTAACTGCAAGCTTAACTATAGTTTAGCTATAGCTTAAGTACAGCTAACTACAGCTTAACTACAGTCTAAATACAGCTTAACTACAGCTAACTACAGTCTAACTACAGCTTAACTAGAGTTTAACTACAGTCTAACTACAGCTTAACTATAGCTTAACTACAGCCTAATTACAGTCTAACTACAGCTTAACTACAGTCTAACTACAGCTTAACTACAGTCTAACTACAGTCGAACTACATCTTAACTACAGCTTAAATACAGCTTAAATACAGCTTAACTACAGTCTAACTACAGCTTAATTCACAGTCCAACTACAGTCTAACTCATAGCTTAACTGAGTCTAACTCAGCTTAACTATAGTGTAACTACAGTCTAACTACATCTTAACTACAGCCTAACTACAGTCTAACTATAGCCTAACTACAGCTTAACTACAGTCTAACTATAGCCTAACTACAGCTTAACTACAGTCTTACTACAGCTTAACTACAGTCCAACTCATAGCTTAATTACATCTTAACTAGTGTAACTACATTTTAATTCACAATCTTAATCTAGTCTAATTCAGCGAACATAGCCTAAAACCTACACTCGATCCCCTCCGATGTAACAATTACAGACCAGCATCCCTTCTTCTTTCTCCAAACTCTTGAACGCGTCATTCTTGGCCAGCTCTCCGCTATCTCTCTGATGACCTTCTGCCCAGAGTCCAAATCAGTCAGGTTTCAGGGGCTGATGAGCTAAGCTGGAACTGCTCTCCTCTGTATCAGAGCGCTCTGCACTACTAAGCTAACTCTCTCTCCTCTGCTCTCATCCTTCAGATCTATGTTTAGCGATACCTGAAGATTATCAGATCATACTCCTCACTCTCCAGGTTGGAGAAAAATACTCCACTAAAGCGCATTACCTTGGATTAAGTCTGACAAAGTTGGCTCTGCACCAGGTGGCGCCAAGCGAGGGAGTCATCTCCTGCCACGCGCTGCCACCACTGGTGTCCCCGGGCTCTGTTCTTTGGCCCTCTCCTATTCTCGCTATACGCCGAGTGTTGAGATTCTTCTTGTCATAACCTCCACATGGTCTCTGCATGCATTGCTATGCAGACGACACACAATTAATCTTCTCCTTTCCCCCTTCTGATGACCAGGTGGCGAATCGCATCTCTGCATGTCTGGCAGACATATCAGTGTGGATGACGGATCACCACCTCAAGCTGAACCTCGGCAAGACGGAGCTGCTCTTCCTCCCGGGGAAGGACTGCCCGTTCCATGATCTCGCCATCACGGTTGACAACTCCATTGTGTCCTCCTCCCAGAGCGCCAAGAACCTTGGCGTGATCCTGGACAACACCCTGTCGTTCTCAACTAACATCAAGGCGGTGGCCCGTTCCTGTAGGTTCATGCTCTACAACATCCGCAGAGTACGACCCTGCCTCACACAGGAAGCGGCGCAGGTCCTAATCCAGGCACTTGTCATCTCCCGTCTGGATTACTGCAACTCGCTGTTGGCTGGGCTCCCTGCCTGTGCCATTAAACCCCTTCAACTCATCCAGAACGCCGCAGCCCGTCTGGTGTTCAACCTTCCCAAGTTCTCTCACGTCACCCCGCTCCTCCGTTCTCTCCACTGGCTTCCAGTTGAAGCTCGCATCCGCTACAAGACCATGGTGCTTGCCTACGGAGCTGTGAGGGAACGGCACCTCAGTACCTCCAGGCTCTGATCAGGCCCTACACCCAAACAAGGGCACTGCGTTCATCCACCTCTGGCCTGCTCGCCTCCCTACCACTGAGGAAGTACAGCTCCGCTCAGCCCAGTCAAAACTGTTCGCTGCCCTGGCCCCCAATGGTGGAACAAACTCCCTCACGACGCCAGGACAGCGGAGTCAATCACCACCTTCCGGAGACACCTGAAACCCCACCTCTTTAAGGAATACCTAGGATAGGTTAAGTAATCCCTCTCACCCCACCCCCCTAAGTTTTAGATGCACTATTGTTAAGTGACTGTCCCACTGGATGTCATAAGGTGAATGCACCAATTTGTAAGTCGCTCTGGATAAGAGCGTCTGCTAAATGACTTAAATGTAAATGTAAATGTAA
>NW_025753626.1:0-10377 GCF_021184085.1 Oncorhynchus gorbuscha | reverse complement strand
ATACCACACGATACCACACAATACCACACGATACCACAATACCACAGGATACCACACGATACCACACGATACCACATGTTACCACACGATACCACACGATACCACACGATACCACACAATACCACACGATACCACACAATACCACACAATACCACACGATACCACACAATACCACAGGATACCACACGATACCACACGATACCACATGTTACCACACGATACCACACGATACCACACAATACCACACGTTACCACACGATACCACACAATACCACACGATACCACACAATACCACACGATACCACACGATACCACAGTGTGACATCACAGCAGTAAGATTTGTGACCTGTTGCCACGAGAAAAGGGCAACCAGTGAAGAATAAACACCATTGTAAATACAACCCATATTTATGCTTATTTATTTTATCTTGTGTCCTTTAACCATTTGTACATTGTTAAAACACTGTATATATATAATATGACATGTGTAATGTCTTTATTGTTTTGAAACTTCTCTATGTGTAATGTTTACTCTTCATTTTTATTGTTTATTTCACTTTATATATTATCTACCTCACTTGCTTTGGCAATGTTAACACATGTTTCCCATGCCAATACAGCCCTTGAATGGAATTGAATTGAGAGACAGAGAGACAGACAGAGAGAGAGCAAGAGAGAGAGAGAGAGAGAGAGAGAGAGAGAGAGAGAGAGAGAGAGAGAGAGAGAGAGAGAGAGAGAGAGAGAGAGAGAGAGAGAGAGAGAGAGAGAGAGGGAGAGACAGAGAGAGAGAGACAGAGAGAGACAGAGAGAGACAGAGAGGAGAGAGAGAGAGAGAGAGAGAGAGAGAGAGAGAGAGAGAGAGAGAGAGAGAGAGAGAGAGAGAGAGAGAGAGAGAGAGAGAGAGAGAGAGGGAGAGACAGAGAGAGAGAGACAGAGAGAGAGACAGAGAGAGACAGAGAGGGAGAGAGAGAGAGAGAGAGAGAGAGAGAGAGAGAGAGAGAGAGAGAGAGAGAGAGAGAGAGAGAGAGAGAGAGAGAGAGAGAGAGAGACAGAGAGAGAGAGAGAGAGAGAGAGAGAGAGAGAGAGAGAGAGAGAGAGAGAGAGAGAGACAGAGAGAGAGAGAGAGAGACAGAGAGAGAGACAGAGAGACAGAGAGAGGGAGAGACAGAGAGAGAGAGACAGAGAGAGACAGAGAGAGACAGAGAGGAGAGAGAGGAGAGAGAGAGAGAGAGAGAGAGAGAGAGAGAGAGAGAGAGAGAGAGAGAGAGAGAGAGAGAGAGAGAGACAGAGAGAGACAGAGAGGGAGAGAGAGAGAGAGAGAGAGAGAGAGAGAGAGAGAGAGAGAGAGAGAGAGAGAGAGCAACAACACGTCAGCCACTTGTTTAGGTAAACAGCTGAGGGACGGGGTCTCACATTAAATGACTGACAGTCCTTTTATTTTATTATTATTATTATTATTATTATTATTATTATTATTATAACTAAGCTATATTGTTTGTACATTTGACTCTAATGTTTGTACCAATGGAGTAAACCAAACACATGTTTTGATCACAGTAAAGACAGACAGTTGTGCTAAGCTCATACGGCATTTATCAGTCACTCTGAATACTAGAATTGAAGGAACCATTGAACAGCTTCCCAGAACCCAGTCTTTGTCTTTAAGGAAACAAGCCATTTGACCTAGATCTGGTGGGAGTAGTTGTGCAGTAGAGATGAGAGAGCCCTGTCTGTGTTCAACTGCATTATTCAGTAGACTATAACACAAGATTGGTTTGAGGGGAGGAGGGACAGTAGACTATAACACAAGATTGTTTCTTCTTTCTAGTCTTGTTGTGTTTCCTGTAAAATGGACGTCCACGTGAATCACATCCTCAGAGAGGAAAAATCCTAGCACACTTTGAGATAAATGATATATTGGAGATAATATACAACAATTACTTGAAACAATTGATCATTATGAAACATCAAAGATACCAGGCTTGGTCTTCATAGCAGATTTTGAAAAGGCGTTTGATAAAGTACGACTAGAAATTATATATAAATGCCTGGATTACTTTAATTTCGGTGCATCTCTTATAAAATGGGTTAAAGTTATGTACAGCAACCCCAGATGTAAAATAGTAAATAATGGTTACTTCTCAGAATGTATTGAGCTTTTAAGAGGAGTAAAACAAGGCTGTCCGTTGTCTCCATATCTATTTATTATGGCCATTGAAATGCTAACTATTCAAATTAGATCGAACAAAGATTATCAAGGTTTTAGAAATACAGGGGAGAAAAACAAAAAAAAGTGCCGATAACTCAAGTTTTTGCCTGGATCGCTGCACGGTCTCATTGAAGATCTTGATCACTTTTCTATCCTCTCTGAACTGAAACCTAATTATGACAAGTGTACCTTATTACTTATTGGTTAATTAACAGACTACCTTGTGGTTTACCAATACAATTCATGATGAAGAAACATAGTTGGTATTCACATCTCAAACAAATATAAATGAACTCACCACAATTATTTTCAAAATAAAAGTTTGCAAAGATAGATAAGGAAATAAATCAAGTAAATACGTGTCTATTAATGGAAAATGCACATTGATTATATTATATTATTATATTATTATATATTATATTATTGATAACTCTTTGGCCCTACTTACTCTTAACTCTTATCACGGTTTACCTACTTACTAATGTCGCTGCCTACTCCAGACGACTCATTTCCTAAATAATATGAGCAAAAAGATATTTCATTTTAAATGGAATGCAAGGACAGACTAAATTAAAAGTGCCTATTTATGCAATGAATTTGAGTTTGAGGGGGGCTAAAGTGATTAAATATTAAAGCTTTAAACCTCTCACTAAAAGCTTCACTCGTACATAAATTATACTTAAACCCCAAATGGTTCTCCAGTAGATTATTAAGAGAGGCTCGGCCTTTGTTAAAAAATTGTGTTTTACATTCTAGAATTATAATACATTATTCTGCTGTAGACTTTTAAATGTTCACATTCTAGAATTATAATACATTATTCTGCTGTAGACTTTTAAATGTTCACATTCTAGAATTATAATACATTATTCTGCTGTAGACTCTTAAATGTTCACATTCTAGAATTATAATACATTATTCTGCTGTAGACTCTTAAATGTTCACATTCTAGAATTATAATACATTATTCTGCTGTAGACTCTTAAATGTTCACATTCTAGAATTATAATACATTATTCTGCTGTAGACTCTTAGATGTTCACATTCTAGAATTATAATACATTATTCTGCTGTAGACTCTTAGATGTTCACATTCTAGAATTATAATACATTATTCTGCTGTAGACTCTTAGATGTTCACATTCTAGAATTATAATACATTATTCTGCTGTAGACTCTTAGATGTTCACATTCTAGAATTATAATACATTATTCTGCTGTAGACTCTTAGATGTTCACATTCTAGAATTATAATACATTATTCTGCTGTAGACTCTTAAATGTTCATACAGATTACAACTTCTCATTTCCGACTAATGTAAAATGATATGTTGTTCAAAGTGTTGCCCTTATTAAACAAGCTATTCAAAGCTGGTTACAATTTCAGTTTTATCCTCCAGAAAAGGTAGAACAAATATCACAACAAATGTTAAATGTTAAACTCAAATATAGTGATTAATTTAAAAAATCATTCTTTATGGATATATATATATTTTTAAATGTTTATAATATTTATAATATGATGAAAATAGACTGTGGAGTTATGTCACATATACATAAATATTGAAAATATTTGGGAATGTCTACTTAATCCAAACGTATAACCAACTGTTTGCAGCATTACCACAAAAAATGGACGGGCCACGTGGAAAAGGGAGAAGGTAGTGAACTTGTTTGCCTGCCACAAAGTCGATTTAAAGGAATTGTCATAATGTCACGGTCGTCATATGGAGGAGTCCAAGGCGCCACGTGGGAAGCGTACATACTTCTTTATTAAAGAAAGAACACTGAACAAACTATACAAAATAACAAAAGGAACCGTGAAGATAATATGGCTAGTGCAGAACAGGCAACTAAACATAGAATAACAACCCACAAAATATCCAAGGAATATGGCTACCTAAATATGGTCCCCAATCAGAGACGACGATAAACAGCTGCCTCTGATTGAGAACCAATCTAGGCAACCATAGACATATAAACCCCTAGACTAGAAAACCCCATAAACATCCAAAAACACCTAGACAATACAAAACTAAACAAACCACCCTTGTCACACCCTGACCTAACCAAAATAATAAAGAAAACAAAGATAACTGAGGTCAGTGCGTGACACATAAATATAAATATATACCAGTTTAATTTGAGAAAAACAACTGTTTACAGCTGCGCCATACAGATTTAAAATGAACTGGGAAGAAATTTTCGATGTACTGATTCCATGGTTTATGAACTGGGAAGAGATTTTCGATGTACTGATTCCATGGCACATGGTTTATGAACTGGGAAGAGATTTTCAATGTACTGATTCCATGGTTTATGAACTGGGAAGAGATTTTCAATGTACTGATTCCATGGTTTATGAACTGGGAAGAGATTTTCAATGTACTGATTCCATGGTTTATGAACTGGGAAGAGATTTTCAATGTACTGATTCCATGGTTTATGAACTGGGAAGAGATTTTCAATGTACTGATTCCATGGTTTATGAACTGGGAAGAGATTTTCAATGTACTGATTCCATGGTTTATGAACTGGGAAGAGATTTTCAATGTACTGATTCCATGGTTTATGAACTGGGAAGAGATTTTCAATGTACTGATTCCATGGTTTATGAACTAGGAAGAGATTTTCAATGTACTGATTCCATGGTTTATGAACTGGGAAGAGATTTTCAATGTACTGATTCCATGGTTTATGAACTGGGAAGAGATTTTCAATGTACTGATTCCATGGTTTATGAACTGGGAAGAGATTTTCAATGTACTGATTCCATGGTTTATGAACTGGGAAGAGATTTTCAATGTACTGATTCCATGGTTTATGAACTGGGAAGAGATTTTCAATGTACTGATTCCATGGTTTATGAACTGGGAAGAGATTTTCAATGTACTGATTCCATGGTTTATGAACTGGGAAGAGATTTTCAATGTACTGATTCCATGGTTTATGAACTGGGAAGAGATTTTCAATGTACTGATTCCATGGTTTATGAACTGGGAAGAGATTTTCAATGTACTGATTCCATGGTTTATGAACTGGGAAGAGATTTTCAATGTACTGATTCCATGGTTTATGAACTGGGAAGAGATTTTCAATGTACTGATTCCATGGTTTATGAACTGGGAAGAGATTTTCAATGTACTGATTCCATGGTTTATGAACTGGGAAGAGATTTTCAATGTACTGATTCCATGGTTTATGAACTGGGAAGAGATTTTCAATGTACTGATTCCATGGTTTATGAACTGGGAAGAGATTTTCAATGTACTGATTCCATGGTTTATGAACTGGGAAGAGATTTTCAATGTACTGATTCCATGGTTTATGAACTGGGAAGAGATTTTCAATGTACTGATTCCATGGTTTATGAACTGGGAAGAGATTTTCGATGGTCTATGAACTGGTACAGAAAACAACACGTGGGTCAACACTTCCAGTCAACACTTCCAGTCAACACTTCCAGTCAACACTTCCAGTCAACACTTCCAGTCAACAATTCCAGTTTTCCTATTTCAATTATTATACAAAATTCTTGCCACCAACAGAATGCTAAATACACTACCGTTCAAATGTTTGGGGTCACTTAGAAATGTCTTTTTTGTTTTAAAGAAAAGTAACTTGGCCACTCAGGAACATTCACTGTCTTGAAGATTTGTGTAGACTCCAGTGTAGATTTGGCCTTGTGTGTCCTGCTGAACGGTGAATTCATTTCCCAGTGCCTATTGGAAAGCAGCGGTTTTCCTCGAGGAATTTTTGCCAGTGCTGAGTTCCATAACTTGTATTTTTTATCCTGAAAAAGTCCTTAATAGCCACAACTACGCTTGAAAATATGAAGAGTGGTACTCAGTAATGTGTTGAATAGGATTTTCCCAAAACATAACACTTTGTACTCAGCACAAAAAGTTAATTGCTTTGTCACATTTTTGGGGGGCAGTGTAACTTTAGTGCCTTGTTGCAAACAGGAGGCATGTTTACAGCAAGAATATGATTTTTATTCTGTACAGGCTTCCTTCTTTTCACTCTGTCATTTAGGTTAGGATTGTGGAGTAACTACAATGTTGTTGATCCATTCTCAGTGTTCTCCTATCACAGCCATTAAACTCTGTCATTTAGGTTAGTATTGTGGAGTAACTACAATGCTGTTGATCCATCCTCAGTTTTCTCCCATCACAGCCATTAAACTCTCTAACGGTTTTAAAGTCATCATTGGCCTCTTGTGAAATGAGTAGTTTCCTTTCTCACCGGCAACTGAGTTAGGAAGGACGCCTGTATCTTTGTAGTGAATTGGGTGGATTGATACACCATCCAAACGATAAATAACATCACCATCCATGCTCAAAGGGAAATTCACTGCTCAACTGAGGGAATTTACAGACACTTGTATGTGTGGAGTACAGAGGTCATTTGTAGACATAAACAAATAACGTTATATTCTATTATTGCACACAGTGAGAGAGAGTCCAATCAACTTATTATGTGACTTGCACATTTTTACTTCTAAACTTATTTAAGGATTGCCATAACAAAGGTGTTGAATACTCAATATTAGGAAGGTGTCCTTAATGTTCTGTTCACTCAGTATATGCGTTCAGAGTAGCTTCCCCAAACACTGCCAAGATTCAACGTGACAAGTCAGTAATAGTGCACTACCCTTAAGAACTTATCTTCTCATATAGTATGGTCATAGACCTGCCACTCATATCCGAGAGAATTACTATTACAAGTAATGGTAACACCTTACTGCATTATACCTGCAGGCTTTAAGTGTAGTGTTATCCCAGTAATATATCTCATATTGCACTCTACCAAGTTTTGCTCTACACACGTCATAAAGCTCCGTATGCACAAGGGCTTTTCTCCATTTGTTCCTGAGGTAAGTCATTAACCTGTAAGCCTCAAATCTGATGCCAGAGATAGAGAGATTTCCAGCAGCTTTCATTGCACCACGTTATCCCTGGGAGGCCTCAAAGGGCTTTGGAATGAAAACTTATCTTCCTTTAGCTTCTAGAGTTCTAGATCTCTGAAGTTCCAGCATCTCTTCCTCTAGCTTCTAGAGTTCTAGA
This sequence comes from Oncorhynchus gorbuscha, assembly GCF_021184085.1. Classification (NCBI taxonomy): domain Eukaryota; kingdom Metazoa; phylum Chordata; class Actinopteri; order Salmoniformes; family Salmonidae; genus Oncorhynchus; species Oncorhynchus gorbuscha. The sequence goes on along the minus strand of NW_025753626.1, from coordinate 3,102 downwards.
TCTCTGAAGTTCCAGCATCTCTTCCTCTAGCTTCTAGAGTTCTAGATCTCTGAAGTTCCAGCATCTCTTCCTCTAGCTTCTAGAGTTCTAGATCTCTGAAGTTCCAGCATCTCTTCCTCTAGCTTCTAGAGTTCTAGATCTCTGAAGTTCCAGCAGCTCTTCCGCTAGCTTCTAGAGTTCTAGATCTCTGAAGTTCCAGCATCTCTTCCTCTAGCTTCTAGAGTTCTAGATCTCTGAAGTTCCAGCATCTCTTCCTCTAGCTTCTAGAGTTCTAGATCTCTGAAGTTCCAGCATCTCTTCCTCTAGCTTCTAGAGTTCTAGATCTCTGAAGTTCCAGCATCTCTTCCTCTAGCTTCTAGAGTTCTAGATCTCTGAAGTTCCAGCATCTCTTCCTCTAGCTTCTAGAGTTCTAGATCTCTGAAGTTCCAGCAGCTCTTCCTCTAGCTTCTAGAGTTCTAGATCTCTCAAGTTCCAGCATCTCTTCCTCTAGCGTCTAGAGTTCTAGAGCTCCAGCATCTCACAGGGCACACACACACTTCAACCATCACTTACACACTCATGCACTATACCCTGAACTTACACACCCTTCCCCTCACTTAGGCGAAAAACTCAACACTCTACCCCTTTCACTTACATACGAACCGGGGAGAGGGGCGGGCTTGAAGGCCAAAGAGGACTGGAGTGCAAGGGGTTTATTTCCTAAATGATCTGCGATAGGACAATGTCATTAAAGAAAGCTACCAACTATGCTTTCCTTCCATATCTAACAGTGACCATATCCTATTCATGTTGTTTCAATGGAAAATAACAGACATGCCATGTACCATGTTTATAAAATAGGAGTTTAATAGATGTGTTTGGTAGATATAATTATGTCCGTATTGGTGAAAATAAATATATTACACAATCAGTGTTTTCCATTACGGAAATGTTTTCCTCTTTCTATCGTAAAATTAAATATTAAAATTGTAAAGGAAGACAGATGAAACGTTCACAGCCTTGAAAGTTTACTTTAGTGTTGAGCAATTAGCAAACTGGCATAGTATCAACAAACACTCAAATATAAGAGAAGAAAAGAATACAATATTTAAAGTCAAGTGAGTGCAAATTGCATTTCTTTTTCAAATGTATTTTACGGTGTATTATGGGGGGGGGGGTAAATCTTGTTTTAGCCTGAACTGTCATGTTTTGTCATTTATTATCTTGTCTTGTCCCTGTGCTCCCCATTCTATTCGTTTCCCTCTGCTGGTCTTATTAGGTTCTTTCCCTCTTTCTATCCCTCTCTCTCCCCCTCCCTCTCTCACTCTCTCGCTCTCTCTTCTCTCTATCGTTCCGTTCCTGCTCCCAGCTGTTCCTATTCCCCTAATCATCATTTAGTCTTCCCACACCTGTTCCCGATCCTTTTCCCTGATTAGAGTCCCTATTTCACTCCTTGTTTCCCGTACCTGCCCTGTCGGATCCTCATTTATAATCACCGTGCTGTGTCTATGTTTTGCCCTGTCGTGTCGTGTTTCCCTCAGATGCTGCGTGGTGAGCAGGTGTCTGAGTCTGCTAGGTTCAAGTGCCTTCCCGAGGCAACCTGCAGTTCTCGATCAAGTCTCCAGTCTGTTCTTGTCTTTACGTGTAGTATTATGCTTTTTGTTTTGTAAAGTTTATTCTGGATTAAATACTCTGTTTTCGCCAAGTCGCTTTTGGGTCCTCATTCACCTGCATGACATGAACATCAGGGTCCAACGGCTAAAAGTACCTGGTAATTACTAGGCTAAGAGCCTGCATCAGAGAGAGAGTCTTTATTCTTCAGGAACTTTTGTGAGTGTAATGTTTACTGTAATGGGGAGAGGGGAGGGAGAGGGAGAGGGAGAGGGAGAGGAGAGGGAGTGGGAGGAGGGAGAGGAGAGGGAGAGAGAGAGGGAGAGGGAGATGGAGAGGGAGAGGGAGGAGGGGGAGAGGGAAGAGGAGATGGAGATGGAGAGGGAGAGGGAGAGGGAGAGGGAGGGGAGAGGGAGAGAGAGAGGGAGAGGAGAGGGAGAGGGAGATGGAGATGGAGATGGAGAGGGAGAGGGAGAGGGAGAGGGGAGGGAGAGAGAGGGAGAGGGAGAGGGAGAGGGAAGAGGGAGAGGGAGAGGGAGGGAGATGGAGAGGGAGAGGGAGATGGAGAGGAGAGGGAGAGGGAGAGGGAGAGGGAGAGGGAGAGGGAGAGGGAGATGGAGAGGGAGAGGGAGATGGAGAGGGAGAGGGAGAGGGAGGGAGAGAGGGAGAGGGAGAGGGAGATGGGAGGGAGATGGAGAGGGAGAGGGAGATGGAGAGGGAGAGGGAGAGGGAGAGAGGGAGAGGGAGAGGGAGAGGGAGAGGGAGAGGGAGAGGGAGAGGAACAGAACTGCCGTTTCTCTCACTAATTAAGAAATGTGAGTATCAGAAAAATTAAGACTGACCTAAATTCTACTCTGGTCGATAGAACCAAAACCAACTGGGACGGTCTTATGTAAAAAGAGACCTGGTATCATCCCAAATGACACCATAGTCCTATTCCTATTTAGTGCACTACTTGTTAAAATCCTATAAGAACAGGGGCAGGAGGTCGCCTAGTGGTTAAGGGCATTGTGTCAGTATTGGGCCAGGTCACTGGTTAGAATTCCCAAGCTGACTAGGTGAAAAAAATCTGTTGATGTGCCTTTGAGCAAGGCACTTAATTAGCCCCCAAAAAACATTGTGCATGTTTTGGGGTTTTGCCATAGCACTACACAGCTGATTCAAATATTCAAATCTGGATGATGAGTTGGTGGGCCTGAGTACTGAGTTTGAGAAACTCTGGGCTGGTTTGAAATATGTTATTGTTCCTCTCATACTCTGGCACAGTGAGACAGAGGGACAATATGCCCATTCTTCAACAGTGACTAGCTTAGGACCACATCACTAACAGTTTGGCGTCTCTATTCTAGAATGCTAGTATACATTCTACTGTAGACTCTTAAATGTTCACATTCTAGAATTATAATACATTATTCTGCTGTAGACTCTTAAATGTTCACATTCTAGAATTATAATACATTATTGTGCTGTAGACTCTTAAATGTTCACATTCTAGAATTATAATACATTATT
>NW_025753625.1:0-5000 GCF_021184085.1 Oncorhynchus gorbuscha | reverse complement strand
CCAGGTCTTCAGTCAGCCCAGTGGTCACATGTTCCAGGTGTTGTAGGGTTAGGATAATGTACAGACCAGGGCTTCAGTCAGTCCAGTGGTCACATGTTCCAGGTGTTGTAGGGTTAGGATAATGTACAGACCAGGGCTTCAGTCAGTCAGTGGCCACAACATGTTCCAGGTGTTGTAGGGTTAGGATAATGTACAGACCAGGGCTTCAGTCAGTCCAGTCCAGTGATCACAACATGTTCCAGGTGTTGCTTAGGGTTAGGATAATGTACAGACCAGGGCTTCAGTCAGTCAGTCCAGTGGTCACAACATGTTCCAGGTGTTGTAGGGTTGGATAATGTACAGACCAGGGCTTCAGTCAGTCCAGTGGTCACAACATGTTCCAGGTGTTGTAGGGTTAGGATAATGTACAGACCAGGGCTTCAGTCAGTCAGTCCAGTGGTCACAACATGTTCCAGGTGTTGTAGGGTTAGGATAATGTACAGACCAGGGCTTCAGTCAGTCAGTCCAGTGGTCACAACATGTTCCAGGTGTTGTAGGGTTAGGATAATGTACACCAGGGCTTCCAGTCAGCCCATTTACAACATGTTCCAGGTGTTGTAGGGTTAGGATAATGTACAGACCAGGGCTTCAGTCAGTCAGTCCAGTGGTCACAACATGTTCCAGGTGTTGCATGTTTAGGATAATGTACAGACCAGGGCTTCAGTCAGCCCAGTGGTCAACATGTTCCAGGTGTTGTAGTGTTAGGATAATGTACAGACCAGGGCTCCAGTCAGCCCCAAGTGCAACATGTTCCAGGTGTTGTAGGGTTAGGATAATGTACAGACCAGGGCTTCAGTCAGTCAGTCCAGTGGTCACAACATGTTCCAGGTGTTGTAGGGTTAGGATAATGTACACACCAGGGCTTCAGTCAGTCAGTCCAGTGGTCACAACATGTTCCAGGTGTTGTAGGGTTAGGATAATGTACAGACCAGGGCTTCAGTCAGTCAGTCCAGTGGTCACAACATGTTCCAGGTGTTGCATGTTTAGGATAATGTACAGACCAGGGCTTCAGTCAGTCAGCCCAGTGGTCACAACATGTTCCAGGTGTTGTAGGGTTAGGATAATGTACAGACCAGGGCTCCAGTCAGCCCAGTGGTCACAACATGTTCCAGGTGTTGTAGGGTTAGGATAATGTACAGACCAGGGCTTCAGTCAGTCAGTCCAGTGGTCACAACATGTTCCAGGTGTTGTAGGGTTAGGATAATGTACAGACCAGGGCTTCAGTCAGTCAGTCCAGTGGTCACAACATGTTCCAGGTGTTGTAGGGTTAGGATAATGTACAGACCAGGGCTTCAGTCAGTCCAGTCCAGTGGTCACATGTTCCAGGTGTTGCCTGTTTAGGATAATGTACAGAGCTATAAGTCAGTCTGGGTTATTAGCACTAGTCATGGGTTAGGATAGCTGACAGAACACACAGCCGAGCATCAACTAACATGTTCCATATTGTTAGGGTTGTCTTTCTCCTATATTTGACATTGATTCAAACATTTGTCCCAGGACTGATGTTGTGATGTTGACATGGAAGTTAGGTGTTGAGGGTTAGGATAATGTACAATAAGGCCAAAGGTTAACTAAGGCCATTAATGTATAGGTGTTTGACTGATAATGTACAGACCAGGGTTTCAGGACCCCCTGTATGTTCCAATGATCTCCTTCTGTACCGTTAAAACATGTACAACAACACTGGCTGTATACACAGTGGCCATCAGACATGTTCCAACTTGTGTTTTTCCACCATTTCAGTCAGTCCTGGTCACAACATGTTCCAATGATCTGAGGACTGTAAACCACTCAGTGACCCATGCCAAGTATAATGTACAGACCAGGACCAGTCAGTGGGTCACAACTGTTCCAGGGGTTGTTAGGAAATGTACAAACCAGGGCTCTTTCTGACTGTTGTGTCTGTGAGGGTTAGGCTGAGTGGAGGTGGGCGGTGGGCTGTCCTGACAGCTCTAACAAGGCGAGCAGGGCTGCTCTGTAAATCAGTCCAGTTACTCACTCACTCACTCACCCACCCACCTGACTGACTGGCTGACTGGCTGGCTGACTGGCTGACTGGCTGACTGACTGGCTGACTGGCTGACTGGCTGACTGGCCTTACAACAACACTGGCTGACTGGCTGACTGGCTGACTGACTGACTGGCTGACTGGCTGACTGGCTGACTGGCTGAACTGGCTGACCACTGGCTGACTGACTGGCTGACTGTGTCTGTGGCTGTTGGCTGGGTGGACTGACTGACTGACTGGCTGACTGGCTGGCTGGCTGACTGACTGACTGGCTGACTGACTGGCTGGCTGACTGGCTGACTGACTGGCTGACTGACTGACTGGCTGACTGGCTGACTGACTGGCTGACTGGCTGGCTGACTGGCTGACTGACGCCTTCAGATGGGGAAGGAGTGGTGGGGAGGGGCAGGGCACGTGGCATAGGCATAATTTTGTTTTTAGGGAAGTGGCTGTGAATAGTAATTTCAAACAGGTAGAGTAGGGACTGTGAATAGTGATTTTAAACAGGTAGAGTAGGGACTGTGAATAGTGATTTTAAACAGGTAGAGTAGGGACTGTGAATAGTGATTTTAAACAGGTAGAGTAGGGACTGTGAATAGTGATTTTAAACAGGTAGAGTAGGGACTGTGAATAGTGATTTTAAACAGGTAGAGTAGGGACTGTGAATAGTGACTTTAAACAGGTAGAGTAGGGACTGTGAATAGTGACTTTAAACAGGTAGAGTAGGGTCTGTGAATAGTGACTTTAAACAGGTAGAGTAGGGACTGTGAATAGTGATTTTAAACAGGTAGAGTAGGGACTGTAAATAGTGATTTTAAACAGGTAGAGTAGGGACTGTGAATAGTGATTTTAAACAGGCAGAGTAGGGACTGTGAATAGTGACTTTAAACAGATAGAGTAGGGACTGTGAATGGTGACTTTAAACAGGCAGAGTAGGGACTGTGAATAGTGATTTTAAACAGGTAGAGTAGGGACTGTGAATAGTGATTTTAAACAGGTAGAGTAGGGACTGTGAATAGTGATTTTAAACAGGTAGAGTGGGGACTGTGAATAGTGATTTTAAACAGATAGATTAGGGACTGTGAATAGTGATTTTAAACAGATAGATTAGGGACTGTGAATAGTGATTTTAAACAGATAGAGTGGGGACTGTGAATAGTGACTTTAAAAAGATAGATTAGGGACTGTGAATAGTGATTTTAAACAGATAGAGTAGGGACTGTGAATAGTGATTTTAAACAGGTAGAGTAGGGACTGTGAATAGTGATTTTAAACAGGTAGAGTAGGGACTGTGAATAGTGATTTTCAACAGGTAGAGTAGGGACTGTGAATAGTGACTTTAAACAGATAGATTAGGGACTGTGAATAGTGATTTTAAACAGATAGATTAGGGACTGTGAATAGTGACTTTAAACAGATAGATTAGGGACTGTGAATAGTGATTTTAAACAGATAGATTAGGGACTGTGAATAGTGATTTTAAACAGATAGATTAGGGACTGTGAATAGTGATTTTAAACAGATAGATTAGGGACTGTGAATAGTGATTTTAAACAGGTAGAGCAGGGACTGTGAATAGTGATTTTAAACAGATAGAGTGGGGACTGTGAATAGTGACTTTAAACAGGCAGAGTAGGGACTGTGAATAGTGATTTTAAACAGATAGATTAGGGACTGTGAATAGTGACTTTAAACAGATAGATTAGGGACTGTGAATAGTGATTTTAAACAGATAGAGTGGGGACTGTGAATAGTGACTTTAAACAGGTAGAGTAGGGACTGTGAATAGTGATTTTAAACAGATAGAGTAGGGACTGTGAATAGTGACTTTAAACAGGCAGAGTAGGGACTGTGAATAGTGACTTTAAACAGGTAGAGTAGGGACTGTGAATAGTGACTTTAAACAGGTAGAGTAGGGACTGTGAATAGTGACTTTAAACAGGTAGAGTAGGGACTGTGAATAGTGACTTTAAACAGGTAGAGTAGGGACTGTGAATAGTGACTTTAAACAGGTAGAGTAGGGACTGTGAATAGTGACTTTAAACAGGTAGAGTAGGGACTGTGAATAGTGACTTTAAACAGGTAGAGTAGGGACTGTGAATAGTGACTTTAAACAGGTAGAGTAGGGACTGTGAATAGTGACTTTAAACAGATAGAGTAGAAGTAAGAACCAGGAGGGTACAACCAATTCAGCTAGGTTAAGACTTCCACGAGATGTTAGGGTAGATGAAACATGGAAATGAGACATAGTTGAAGTCCTTCTCAGTGACCTGTAAATGCAGAAGACACATTTCAGTTGAAGGCATTCAGTTGTACAACTGACTAGGTTTCCCCCTTTCAACACTGATCCATGCTCCAATCACTGTTCACTCCCTCCGAAGACGTGGATGTGGATTAAGGCAGACCCCTGCAACTCTCTGATTCAGAGGGGTTGGGTTAAATGTGGAAGTTACATTTCAGTTGAAGGCATTCAGTTGTACAACTGACTAGGTTTCCCCCTTTCAACACTGATCCATGCTCCAATCACTGTTCACTCCCTCCGAAGACGTGGATGTGGATTAAGGCAGACCCCTGCAACTCTCTGATTCAGAGGGGTTGGGTTAAATGTGGAAGTTACATTTCAGTTGAAGGCATTCAGTTGTACAACTGACTAGGTTTCCCCCTTTCCCTTCCATGTGTGTGTGACCTTGTTCTCTCTCTGTCTCTGTTCTGTCTCTGTCTCTGTCTCTCTCTCTCTCTGTCTCTCTGTCTCTCTGTCTCTCTGTCTCTCTGTCTCTCTCTCTCTCTCTCTCTCTCTCTCTCTCTCTCTCTCTCTCTCTCTCTCTCTCTGTCCCTGTCTCTCTCTGTCTCTGTCTCTGTCTCTGTCTCTTCTCTCCCTCTCTCTCCTCTCTCTCTCTCTCTCTCTCTCTCTCTCTCTCTCTCTCTCTCTCTCTCTCTGTCTCTCTGTCTCTCT
>NW_025753624.1:0-10380 GCF_021184085.1 Oncorhynchus gorbuscha | reverse complement strand
AGAGGAACATTCAACTATATAATCACTACCTGGACAGGAGGAGAGGAACATTCAACTATATATTCACTACCTGGACAGGAGGAGAGGAACATTCAACTATATAATCACTACCTGGACAGGAGGAGAGGAACATTCAACTATATATTCACTACCTGGACAGGAGGAGAGGAACATTCAACTATATAATCACTACCTGGACAGGAGGAGAGGAACATTCAACTATATATATTCACTACCTGGACAGGAGGAACATTCAACTATATATTCACTACCTGGACAGGAGGAGAGGAACATTCAACTATATAATCACTACCTGGACAGGAGGAGAGGAACATTCAACTATATATTCACTACCTGGACAGGAGGAGAGGAACATTCAACTATATAATCACTACCTGGACAGGAGGAGAGGAACATTCAACTATATATTCACTACCTGGACAGGAGGAGAGGAACATTCAACTATATATTCACTACTTGGACAGGAGGAGAGGAACATTCAACTATATATTCACTACCTGGACAGGAGGAACATTCAACTATATATTCACTACATGGACAGGAGGAACATTCAACTATATATTCACTACCTGGACAGGAGGAACATTCAACTATATATTCACTACCTGGACAGGAGGAGAGGAACATTCAACTATATATTCACTACCTGGACAGGAGGAGAGGAACATTCAACTATATAATCACTACCTGGACAGGAGGAGAGGAACATTCAACTATATAATCACTACCTGGACAGGAGGAGAGGAACATTCAACTATATATTCACTACCTGGACAGGAGGAACATTCAACTATATATTCACTACCTGGACAGGAGGAACATTCAACTATATATTCACTACCTGGACAGGAGGAGAGGAACATTCAACTATATATTCACTACCTGGACAGGAGGAGAGGAACATTCAACTATATATTCACTACCTGGACAGGAGGAACATTCAACTATATATTCACTACCTGGACAGGAGGAACATTCAACTATATATTCACTACCTGGACAGGAGGGAACATTCAACTATATATTCACTACCTGGACAGGAGGAGAGGAACATTCAACTATATAATCACTACCTGGACAGGAGGAGAGGAACATTCAACTATATATTCACTACCTGGACAGGAGGAGAGGAACATTCAACTATATAATCACTACCTGGACAGGAGGAGAGGAACATTCAACTATATATTCACTACCTGGACAGGAGGAGAGGAACATTCAACTATATATTCACTACTTGGACAGGAGGAGAGGAACATTCAACTATATATTCACTACCTGGACAGGAGGAACATTCAACTATATATTCACTACATGGACAGGAGGAACATTCAACTATATATTCACTACCTGGACAGGAGGAACATTCAACTATATATTCACTACCTGGACAGGAGGAGAGGAACATTCAACTATATATTCACTACCTGGACAGGAGGAACATTCAACTATATATTCACTACCTGGACAGGAGGAACATTCAACTATATATTCACTACCTGGACAGGAGGAACATTCAACTATATATTCACTACCTGGACAGGAGGAGAGGAACATTCAACTATATAATCACTACCTGGACAGGAGGAGAGGAACATTCAACTATATATTCACTACCTGGACAGGAGGAGAGGAACATTCAACTATATAATCACTACCTGGACAGGAGGAGAGGAACATTCAACTATATATTCACTACCTGGACAGGAGGAGAGGAACATTCAACTATATATTCACTACTTGGACAGGAGGAGAGGAACATTCAACTATATATTCACTACCTGGACAGGAGGAACATTCAACTATATATTCACTACATGGACAGGAGGAACATTCAACTATATATTCACTACCTGGACAGGAGGAACATTCAACTATATATTCACTACCTGGACAGGAGGAGAGGAACATTCAACTATATATTCACTACCTGGACAGGAGGAACATTCAACTATATATTCACTACCTGGACAGGAGGAACGTTCAACTATATATTCACTACCTGGACAGGAGGAACATTCAACTATATATTCACTACCTGGACAGGAGAGGAACATTCAACTATATAATCACTACCTGGACAGGAGGAGGGAACATTCAACTATATATTCACTACCTGGACAGGAGGAGAAAGGAACATTCACTGCCTATATAATCACTACCTGGACAGGAGGAGAGGAACATTCAACTATATATTCACTACCTGGACAGGAGGAGAGGAACATTCAACTATATATTCACTACCTGGACAGGAGGAACATTCAACTATATATTCACTACCTGGACAGGAGGAACATTCAACTATATATTCACTACATGGACAGGAGGAACATTCAACTATATATTCACTACCTGGACAGGAGGAACATTCAACTATATATTCACTACCTGGACAGGAGGAGAGGAACATTCAACTATATATCCACTACCTGGACAGGAGGAAGGTTTGAATATGAAAGCAGGATAAATATACACTAATCTATACAAAGACTCTTACGCTGCCTCTCTTGGCCAGCGAATCCCCCCTGATCAGCCGGCAGCGTCCACTGGACCTTCACTGGCTCATAGTCCATTCCTCATTGTTAGCCTGCCAGATCTTTTACTGCATGCCACACACACACACACACACACACACACACACACACACACACACACACACACACACACACACTCTGAGCCCGGACACTTGACTCCCTGATACAGTACACTTAAAAAAAAAGTTCCTTCTGTTAAAGTGCTGTATAGTGTTCCAGATCGTTTGAAAACCCTGGACAGACCAGCCTCTGATAGAATGGTGGTGTTGTAGGAACATTCAGTACTTCTCCTTCCTCTTGGGCAGTTGGTTCTCCATCTTCTCTCTGTCAGTCTTCTGTTTCCTGTCTGCCCCTTTGGCTGGGAGGAGGAGAGAGCAAGAGAGGCAAGAGGAAAGAAAAGGGGGGTACTTAGTCAATATTACAAACAATGTATTCAACTGAAATTTGTCTTCCGCAATAACCCCTCAATAAGGTGATCTGACTTGGTGTGTGTCGTGTGGTGTGTGTGTATCGTGTGTGTTGTGTGGTGTGTATCGTGTGTGTGTAATATCGTGGTGTGTCTCTGTGTGTGTACCTTGAAGACTTTGATTTGACAGGAGGCAGAGTGGAGGTGTTCAGTGGACTCTCCTCTCTCCCTGCCTGAAGGTGTCTATCTGGGATCTGAAGGAACCCTTCTCTCCTCCATGCTTCCTGGGGTGAATCCCTGTACTGATGCAGTGAACCTACACACACACACACACACACACACACACACACACACACACACACACACACACACACACACACACACACACACACACACACACACACACACACACACACACACACACACACACACACACACACACACACGAGGAGGTTAGTTTGAAAGATGGAGAGAATAGAGACTGAGTTAATGTGACTATACGAGTGAATGTTACCTGCACAAACACAGAGGCTCTCCTGTTGAGGTCCCAGAGAAACTCTGCGGCGTTGAGCTGGGAGGGGTCGGCCTTGGGCTCCATGATACCCACTGACAAGGGGATGTCTACACACACACACACATTACATACATGTACTGACAGAGCTGGGAGGGGTCGGCCTTGGGCTCCATGATACCCACTGACAAGGGGATGTCTACACACACACACACATTACGTACATGTACTGACAGAGCTGGAAGGGGTCGGCCTTGGGCTCCATGATACCCACTGACAAGGGGATGTCTACACACACACACACATTACGTACATGTACTGACAGAGCTGGGAGGGGTCGGCCTTGGGCTCCATGATACCCACTGACAAGGACAAGGGGGGATGTCTACACACACACACACACACGTACTGACAGAGCTGGAGGGGTCGGCCTTGGGCTCCATGATACCCACTGACAAGGGGATGTCTACACACACACACATTACATACATGTACTGACAGAGCTGGGAGGGGTCGGCCTTGGGCTCCATGATACCCACTGACAAGGGGATGTCTACACACACACACACACACACACACACACACACACACACACTGACAGAGCTGGGAGGGGTCGGCCTTGGGCTCCATGATACCCACTGACAAGGGATGTCTACACACACGTTACATACATGTACTGACAGAGAAATACACACACACATGTACTGACAGAGAAATACACACACACACACTACATACATGTACTGACAGCTTTAAACACACACACACTACATACATGTACTGACAGAGAAATACACACACTACATACATGTACTGACAGCGAAACACACACACACTACATACATGTACTGACAGCTTAAACACACACACTACATACATGTACTGACAGAGAAACACACACACACTACATACATGTACTGACAATGAAACACACACACACTACATACATGTACTGACAGAGAATTATACACACACTTGTGTGTTCTTACCTTATGTCTGGGAGACGGTCTCCAGGGCGATTCCACTTCCACCCTCCAGCTGCCGATGCTCTGTGTATTGGAGTCTCCTGTCATGGAACACCACCCTAACGATACTCTACACACACACACACACACACACACACACACACACACACACACACACACACACACACACACACACACACACAAGTTATGGAACACCACCCTAACGATACTCTACACACACACGTTATGGAACACCACCCTAACGATACTCTACACACACACAAGTTATGGAACACCACCCTAACGATACTCTACACACAGACACGTTATGGAACACCACCCTAACGATACTCTACACACAGACACGTTATGGAACACCACCCTAACGATACTCTACACACACACACACACACACGTTATGGAACACCACCCTAACGATACTCTACACACACACGCGGGAACACCACCCTAACGATACTCTACACACAGACACGTTATGGAACACCACCCTAACGATACTCTACACACACACACACACACACACGTTATGGAACACCACCCTAACGATACTCTACACACACACACGTTATGGAACACCACCCTAACGATACTCTACACACACACACGTTATGGAACACCACCCTAACGATACTCTACACACACGTTATGGAACACCACCCTAACGATACTCTACACACACACACACGTTATGGAACACCACCCTAACGACACTTATGGAACACACCACACACACACGTTATGGAACACCACCATAACGATACTCTACACACACACACGTTATGGAACACCACCCTAACGATACTCTACACACACACACACGTTATGGAACACCACCTAACGATACTCTACACACACACACACGTTATGGAACACCACCCTAACGAATCTACTACACACACACACACGTTATGGAACACCACCCTAACGATGGACTCCACACACACACACACACACGTTATGGAACACCACCCTAACGATGTCTCTACACACACACACACGTTATGGAACACCACCCTAACGATACTCTACACACACACACACGTTATGGAACACCACCCTAACGATACTCTACACACACACACACGTTATGGAACACCACCCTAACGATACTCTACACACACACACGTTATGGAACACCACCCTAACGATACACACACACACACACCGTTATGGAACACCACCCTAACGATACACTACACACACACACACAGTTATGGAACACCACCCTAACGATACACTACACACACACACGTTATGGAACACCACCATAACGATACTCTACACACACACACGTTATGGAACACCACCCTAACGATGCTCTACACACACACACGTTATGGAACACCACCTAACGATGCTCTACACACACACACACACGTTATGGAACACCACCCTAACGATACTCTACACACACACACACGTTATGGAACACCACCCTAACGATACTCTACACACACACACACGTTATGGAACACCACCTAACGTGCTCTAACACACGATACTCTACACACACACACGTTATGGAACACCACCCTAACGATACTCTACACACACACACACACGTTATGGAACACCACCTAACGATATCTACACACACACACGTTATGGAACACCACCCTAACGTTCTCTCTACACACACACACGTTATGGAACACCACCCCTAACTTGATACTCTACACACACACACGTTATGGAACACCACCCTAACGTCACTCTACACACACACACCGTTATGGAACACCACCCTAACGTTACTCTACACACACACACGTTATGGAACACCACCCTAACGTTACTCTACACACACACACGTTATGGAACACCACCCTAACGATACTCTACACACACACACGTTATGGAGACACCAACCCTAACACACCGTTGCGGACTCTACACACACACACACGATTATGGAACACCACCCTAACGTTACTCTACACACACACGTTATGGAACACCACCCTAACGATACTCTACACACACACACACGTTATGGAACACCACCCTAACGATACTCTACACACACGTTATGGAACACCACCCTAGATACTCTACACACACACACGTTATGGAACACCACCCCTAATGATGTCTACACACACCGTTATGGAACACCACCCTAACGATCTCTACACACACACACGTTATGGGACACCACCCTAACGATTCTCTACACACACACACGTTATGGAACACCACCCTAACGATACTCTACACACACACGTTATGGAACACCACCCTGCGATACTCTACACACACACACGTTATGGAACACCACCCCTAACGATGGAGACACCACCCTAGAGTACTCTACACACACACACGTTATGGAACACCACTCTACCTTACACACACCGTTGTCTCCACCCTACACACACACGTTATGGAACACCACCTAACGATGCTCTACACACACACACGTTATGGAACACCACCCTAACGTTACTCTACACACACACGTTATGGAACACCACCCTAACTTGATCTCTACCACCACCACCTGCAGTTATGGAGACACCACCTCAGTCTCTACACACACACACGTTGGAACACTGCCCTAACGATGCTCTACACCACACACGTTATGGAACACCACTGCGATACTCTGCCACACATACAAGTTGCAGACACCACCTAACGATACTCTGCACACACACACGTTATGGAACACCACCCTACGATACTCTACACCACCAGTGTGGGGCACCACCTAACGTGCTCTACACACCACCACACGTTATGGAACACCACCTAACGATACTCTACACACACACACGTTATGGAGACACCACCCTAGCATTCTCTACACACACACACGTTATGGAGACACCACCCCTCGATACTCTACACACACACGTTATGGAACACCACCCTAACGATACTCTACACACACACGTTATGGAACACCACTAACGATACTTACATCACACACGTTATGGAACACCACCTAACGATACTCTACACACACACACGTTGGAACACCACCCTAGATACTCTACACACACACCGTTATGAGACACCACCCTACTTGATACTCTACACACACACGTTATGGAACACCACCTGCGTGCTCTACACACACACCGTGCCAGACACCACCTAACGTCTCTGCCACACGTTGGAACACCACTGTCTCTGCACACACACATACGTTATGAGACACCACCCACTAACGATACTCTACACACACACGTTATGGAACACCACCTAACGATACACTGGGGTCGACGGATTATGATTTTTCAACAACAATACCACGTTATTGGAGGACCAAAAGCGATTAATCGGACAATTTTTTTAACAAATGTATTTGTATTAATGACAATTACAACAATACTAGTCGATAAATCATTCTAGCCTCAAAATGAAACATCAATAGTTGGTTTAAATAAGTGTTGGTTTAAATAATGCAAAAACAAAGTGTTGGAGAAGAAAGTAAAAAGTGCAATATGTGCTATGTAAGAAAGCTAACGTTTCAGTTCCTTGCTCAGAACATGAGAACATATGAAATCTGGTGATTCCTTTTAACATGAGTCTAAAATATTACCAGGTAAGAGGTTTTAGGTTGTCGTTATTATAGGAATTATAGGACTATTTCCTCCATACCATTTGTATTTCATTAACCTTTGACTATTGGATGTTCTTATCGGCACTTTAGTATTGCTTCAGTCCCTCTCCTCGCTCCTCCTGGGCTCGAAACAGGAACACATCGACAACAGCCACCCTCGAAGCAGCGTTACCCATGCAGAGCAAGGGGAACAACCACAGGCTCAGAGCGAGTGACGTTTGAAACGCTATTAGCTCAGCACCCGCTAACTAGCTAGCCATTTCACATCGGTTACACCAGCCTCATCTCGGGAGTTGATATGCTTGAAGTCATAAACAGCTCAATGCTTGAAGCATTGCGAAGAGCTGCTTGGCAAGCGCACTAGAAGTGCTGTTTGAATGAATGTTTATGAGCCTGCTGCTGCCTACCACCACTCAGTCAGACTGCTGCTGCCTACCACCGCTCAGTCAGACTGCTCTATCAAATCATAGACTTAGTTATAATATGATAACACACATAAATACGAGCCTTTGGTCATTAAATGGTCGAATCTGGAAACTATCATCTCGAAAACAAGACGTTTATTCTTTCAATGAAAAACGGAACCGTTCCGTATTTTATCCTAACTGGGTGGCATCCATAAGTCTAAATATTCCTGTTACATTGCACAACCTTCAATGTTATGTCATAATTACAATTAGTTCACAATGAACCAAGCGGCCCAAACTGTTGCATATACCCCTGACTCTGCGTGCAATGAACGCAAGAGAAGTGACACAATTTCACCTGGTTAATATTGCCTGCTAACCTGGATTTCTTTCAGCTAAATATGCAGGTTTAAAAATATATACTTCTGTGTATTGATTTTAAGAAAGGCATTGAGGCATTCATGGTTAGGTTCACGTTGGAGCAACAATACGGTGCGCATTGATTATATGCAACACAGGACACGCTAGATAAACTAGTAATACCATCAACCATGTGTAGTTAACTCGTGATTATGACTGATTGTTTTTTATAAGGTAAGTTTAATGCTAGCTAGCAACTTACCTTGACTTACTGCATTTGTGTAACAGACAGGCAGGTGGTTAGAGCATTGGACTAGTTAACTGTAAGGTTGCAAGATTGAATCCCCCGAGCTGACAAGGTGAAAATCTGTTGTTCTGCCCCTGAACGAGGGAGTTAACCCACCCTTCCTAGGCAGTCATTGAAAATAAGAAAGTGTTCTTAACCTCTTGCTCCTACCTGACACGCAGGCGTCCCATCTAGAGCTCTGGAAATGCAAATGCGCTACGCTAAATGCTAATAGTATTAGTTAAAACTCAAGCGTTCATTAAAATACACATGCAGGGTATTGAATTGAAGCTACACTCGTTGTGAATCCAGGCAACAAGTCAGATTTTTAAAATGCTTTTCGCGAAAGCATGAGAAGCTATTGTCTGATAGCATGTAACACCCCAAAAAGACCCGCAGGAGATGTAAACAAAATAATTAGCATAGTCGGCGCTACACAAACCGCACAAATAAAATATAAAACATTCATTACCTTTGACCATCTTAGGTGTCCCATACATCACTATTGGGTCTTTTTTCGATTAAATCTGTCCATATATAGCCTAGATATCGATCTATGAAGACTGTGTGATAAACGGAAAAAATAGCGTCTTATAACGTAACGTCATTTTTAAAATTAAAAAAGTTGACGATAAACTTTCACAAAACACTTCGAAATACTTTTGTAATGCAACTTTAGGTATTAGTAAACGTTAATAAGCGATCAAATTAATCACGAGACGAAGTGTTTTCTATAGGGGTCCGTCTTGAAATACTGTCCGTGTATTTCTCAACCAAAATATCCGGTCGGAGACCTGAAGAAAAAGCCTGTCTCTTGTTCGTTTGACCAAGAAACAAAGAATTGGCAAATGACAAGACTGTTGACATCGATGTGGAAGCTGTAGGTACTGCAACCTCAGCCCTATTTAATGTCGTTCAGCCCATAACAATGGGTTGGAAGCGGCGGATGGATATATTTTTCCACTTTCAGTGATCAGATTTTCCTGCACTTTTCGATGAAACGCACGTTCTGTTATAGTCACAGCCGTGATTTAACCAGTTTTATAAACGTCTGAGTGTTTTCTATCCACACATACTAATCATATGCATATACTATATTCCTGGCCTGAGTAACAGGGCGCTTGAAATGTTGCGCGATTTTTAACAGAATGTTCGAAAAAGTAGGGGGAGGAGTAACAGGTTAACTGCTTGCCTCGTTAAATAAAGGTGTAAAAAAATATAAATAAATCAGCGCCCAAAAATACCGATTCTTGAAATCGGCCCTAATTAAATCGGCCATTCCGATTAATTGGTTGACCTCT
>NW_025753623.1:0-10381 GCF_021184085.1 Oncorhynchus gorbuscha | reverse complement strand
ATGTTATTTGATTGTTACTTTTTATTCATTTTTTAAAAACTTTAGTTTATTTAGTAAATATGTTCTTATCCAACAATGCAGTCTAAGAAATAGAGCAGCGCTTGACAAATACATTTCGGTTTGATTTGCTGTGGTGAGTGCCGTAGCCAGTGAGTGCAGCCTGTGCCTAGGCCCTAGGTCTACTGCGCAACTGTAATATGTTTCTCTGACTGGCGAAACGACCACTGTTTCTGTATGTGTAACCGATGTGAAAAGGCTAGCTAGTTAGCGGTGGTGCGCGCTAATAACGTTTCAATCGGTCACTCGCTCTGAGACCTTGAAGTAGTTGTTCCCATTTGCTCTGCAAGGGCCGTGGATTTTGTGTGGTGATGGGTAACTATGCTTCGTGGGTGTCAGTTGTTGTGTGCAGAGGGTCCCTGGTTCGAGCCCGGGTAGGGGCGAGGAGAGGGACGGAAGATATACTGTTACATATGGTCTCCACCGTATAGGTGACACCACTGTGTAATCACACTAAATGGTAGAACGTGAAAGTAGGCCTGTGTACGTTATAATTCCTATTTGTGAAAACTGGGAATGTCTTCATATTTCAGACTATGGATACAGCAAATAGGACCTGGCAACCCTGTTTAGTTATTATACGATACATGTCATATGAGGACTGGGTCAATTTTGTACTGGTCCCACTTCAGCCTCTTTATGTGGATGCCATACATACACTGGTAGTTCTGCGTTATCACTGACAATGGGAGATGAGAGGAAAATGTAAAATAAATAGCTTTGTATTTTCATTAGACAATAATACATGCTATAAATTATTTATTACATGTCCATAGAGACCCAGTTGTTTCTTATAATGGTCTTTTTTTTGTGTGAACATAATTATTGTCAGACTTTTCACTGGGTGATAAGTGTCCATAACACGGGACATCTTTACATGACACGTTATTGACATTCTAGAGATTACAGACAATTTCCAATTAATTTTTTGAGTTTTCTGGATAGGCACCAAATTCTGAATCCAGATGTCTTTTAGACTTTATATTGTAACATGCGTTACCAAGAAAGCATAACGTGAAATGAAACGTTGCCCCTAAAATAAATCAAATGATTAATATATGAAAATTATGTGTTGATGTACAGTCGTGATCAAACGTTTTGAGAATGACACACATTTACAATGGAATACTGAAGTATAATTACAAGCATTTCACAACTGGCAAAGGCTTTTATTGACAATTACATGAAGTTGATGCAAAGAGTCAATATTTGTAGTGTTGACCCTTCTTTTTCAAGACCTCTTCAATCCGCCCTGGCATGCTGTCAATTAACTTCTGGGCCACTTCCTGACTGATGGCAGCCCATTCCTGCATAATCAATGCTTGGAGTTTGTCAGAATTTGTGGGTTTTTGTTTGTCCACTCGGCTCTTGAGGATTGACCACATGTTCTCAATGGGATTAAGGTCTGGGGAGTTTCCTGGCCATGAACACAACATATTGATGTTTTGTTCCCTGAGCCACTTAGTTTATCACTTTCCTTTATGGCAAGGTGATCCATCATGCTGGAAAAGGCATTGTTTGTCACCAAACGATGGTTGGGAGAAGTTGCTCTCGGAGGATGTGTTGTTACCATTCTTTATTCATGGCTGTGTGGCAAAATTGTGAGTGAGCCCACTCCCTTGGCTGAGAAGCAACCCCACACATGAATGGTCTCAGGATGCTTTACTGTTGGCATGACACAGGACTGATGGTAGCGCTCACCTTGTCTTGTCAGGACAAGCTTTTTTACAGATGCCCCAAACAATTGGAAAGGGGATAGATCAGAGAAGATGACTTTACCCCAGTCCTCAGCAGTCCAATCCCTGTACCTTCTGCAGAATTTCAGTCTGTCCCCGATGTTTTTCCTGGAGAGAAGTGCCTTCTTTGCTGCCCTTCTTGACACCAGGCCATCCTCCAAAAGTCTTTGCCTCACTGTGCGTGCAGATGCACTCACACCTGCCTGCTGGCATTCCTGAGCAAGCTCTGTACTGGTGGTGCCCCGATCCCGCAGCTGAATTAACTTTAGGAGACGGTCCTTGTGCTTGCCGGACTTTCTTGGACGCCCTGAAGCCTTCTTCACAACAATTGAACCACTCTCCTTGAAGTTCTTGATGATCCGATAAATGGTTGATTTAGGTGCAATCTTACTTTCAGCAATATCCTTGCCTGTGAAGCCCTTTTTGCGCAAAGCAATGATGACTGCACGTGTTTCCTTGCAGGTAACCATGGAAGAACAATAATTCAGCATGACAGAATGATCTCCAGCCCTGTCCTCGTCAACACTTACCCCTGTGTTAACGAGAATCACTGATATGTCAGCTGGTCCTTTTGTGGCAGGGCTGAAATGCAGTGAATGTTGTTTTTGGGGGGGGGATTCAGTTTATTTGCATGGCAAAGAGGCACTTTGCAATTAATTGCAATTCATCTGATCACTCTTCATAACATTCTGGAGTATTTGCAAATTGCGATCATACAATCTGAGGCAGCGGACTTTGTGAAAATTAATATTTGTGTCATTCTCAAAACTTTTGGCCACGACAAGACTATGTTAACACACTGTTGTTACTATAATGGCCTATTATGTAGTACTGCTTTGAAGCTGTAGTTATGGGTGTGGTTGGAGGCGTGTCCAACCCACAGGTGACATCTTGAATTTGCTGCAAGCCCATTCTGAGAGACAGCTGGGGCTAGCTCGATCCAATCGGGAGAGACGCTGGTTGGAGCTGGAGACCGAACAGTTGAAGGCTGGTTCGTGCTTTGTCAGTGTCCGATTCGGATTGGAAAGTGACAGGTTTTTGAGTGTTGATGTACAGGTGTTTATCCAACACTGCGCTGTGACTGGAGCAGAGATGGATGGATGGAAATGTAAGGGGGTTAGGACTTGAGGAGGATGTGAAAGTTGGAGGAAGAGTAGTGCGAGTAGATATGAAGAAGCGGAAAGATGGAGGATCTTTTGCCGGTCTAGTCAGGGGAGAGTGGGTGGTAATGAGGGATGTCAGTGTTTTATGGAGAGAAGTGGAGTTCAATGGGTTGGTTAAGTTTAAGTCTAGTCAGGGGAGAGTGGGTGGTAATGAGGGATGTCAGTGTTTTATGGAGAGAAGTGGAGTTCAATGGGTTGGTTAAGTTTAAGTCTAGTCAGGGGAGAGTGGGTGGTAATGAGGGATGTCAGTGTTTTATGGAGAGAAGTGGAGTTCAATGGGTTGGTTAAGTTTAAGTCTAGTCAGGGGAGAGTGGGTGGTAATGAGGGATGTCAGTGTTTTATGGAGAGAAGTGGAGTTCAATGGGTTGGTTAAGTTTAAGTCTAGTCAGGGGAGAGTGGGTGGTAATGAGGGATGTCAGTGTTTTATGGAGAGAAGTGGAGTTCAATGGGTTGGTTAAGTTTAAGTCTAGTCAGGGGAGAGTGGGTGGTAATGAGGGATGTCAGTGTTTTATGGAGAGAAGTGGAGTTCAATGGGTTGGTTAAGTTTAAGTCTAGTCAGGGGAGAGTGGGTGGTAATGAGGGATGTCAGTGTTTTATGGAGAGAAGTGGAGTTCAATGGGTTGGTTAAGTTTAAGTCTAGTCAGGGAGAGTGGGTGGTAATGAGGGATGTCAGTGTTTTATGGAGAGAAGTGGAGTTCAATGGGTTGGTTAAGTTTAAGTCTAGTCAGGGAGAGTGGGTGGTAATGAGGGATGTCAGTGTTTTATGGAGAGAAGTGGAGTTCAATGGGTTGGTTAAGTTTAAGTCTAGTCAGGGGAGAGTGGGTGGTAATGAGGGATGTCAGTGTTTTATGGAGAGAAGTGGAGTTCAATGGGTTGGTTAAGTTTAAGTCTAGTCAGGGAGAGTGGGTGGTAATGAGGGATGTCAGTGTTTTATGGAGAGAAGTGGAGTTCAATGGGTTGGTTAAGTTTAAGTCTAGTCAGGGGAGAGTGGGTGGTAATGAGGGATGTCAGTGTTTTATGGAGAGAAGTGGAGTTCAATGGGTTGGTTAAGTTTAAGTCTAGTCAGGGGAGAGTGGGTGGTAATGAGGGATGTCAGTGTTTTATGGAGAGAAGTGGAGTTCAATGGGTTGGTTAAGTTTAAGTCTAGTCAGGGGAGAGTGGGTGGTAATGAGGGATGTCAGTGTTTTATGGAGAGAAGTGGAGTTCAATGGGTTGGTTAAGTTTAAGTCTAGTCAGGGGAGAGTGGGTGGTAATGAGGGATGTCAGTGTTTTATGGAGAGAAGTGGAGTTCAATGGGTTGGTTAAGTTTAAGTCTAGTCAGGGGAGAGTGGGTGGTAATGAGGATGTCAGTGTTTTATGGAGAGAAGTGGAGTTCAATGGGTTGGTTAAGTTTAAGTCTAGTCAGGGGAGAGTGGGTGGTAATGAGGATGTCAGTGTTTTATGGAGAGAAGTGGAGTTCAATGGGTTGGTTAAGTTTAAGTCTAGTCAGGGAGAGTGGGTGGTAATGAGGGATGTCAGTGTTTTATGGAGAGAAGTGGAGTTCAATGGGTTGGTTAAGTTTAAGTCTAGTCAGGGAGAGTGGGTGGTAATGAGGGATGTCAGTGTTTTATGGAGAGAAGTGGAGTTCAATGGGTTGGTTAAGTTTAAGTCTAGTCAGGGGAGAGTGGGTGGTAATGAGGGATGTCAGTGTTTTATGGAGAGAAGTGGAGTTCAATGGGTTGGTTAAGTTTAAGTCTAGTCAGGGGAGAGTGGGTGGTAATGAGGGATGTCAGTGTTTTATGGAGAGAAGTGGAGTTCAATGGGTTGGTTAAGTTTAAGTCTAGTCAGGGGAGAGTGGGTGGTAATGAGGGATGTCAGTGTTTTATGGAGAGAAGTGGAGTTCAATGGGTTGGTTAAGTTTAAGTCTAGTCAGGGGAGAGTGGGTGGTAATGAGGGATGTCAGTGTTTTATGGAGAGAAGTGGAGTTCAATGGGTTGGTTAAGTTTAAGTCTAGTCAGGGGAGAGTGGGTGGTAATGAGGGATGTCAGTGTTTTATGGAGAGAAGTGGAGTTCAATGGGTTGGTTAAGTTTAAGTCTAGTCAGGGGAGAGTGGGTGGTAATGAGGGATGTCAGTGTTTTATGGAGAGAAGTGGAGTTCAATGGGTTGGTTAAGTTTAAGTCTAGTCAGGGGAGAGTGGGTGGTAATGAGGGATGTCAGTGTTTTATGGAGAGAAGTGGAGTTCAATGGGTTGGTTAAGTTTAAGTCTAGTCAGGGGAGAGTGGGTGGTAATGAGGGATGTCAGTGTTTTATGGAGAGAAGTGGAGTTCAATGGGTTGGTTAAGTTTAAGTCTAGTCAGGGGAGAGTGGGTGGTAATGAGGGATGTCAGTGTTTTATGGAGAGAAGTGGAGTTCAATGGGTTGGTTAAGTTTAAGTCTAGTCAGGGGAGAGTGGGTGGTAATGAGGGATGTCAGTATTTTATGGAGAGAAGTGGAGTTCAATGGGTTGGTTAAGTTTAAGGACAAGAGTGGAGTAATGGTGGTGAGTCTGATCGTGATTTGTATAGTAAAGTAGGAGAGGTTGTGTCTGCTAAAAGTCTGTGTGATGGAAGTTTGGTGGTGGTGTGTATTGATGCTAAACAGCATGAGAAGGCTCTAAAACTCAAGCAGGTATGTAAACGTGAGGTTGATAGTAGCATACCGGATCAAACCGGGCGGTAGTGGCTGACAGGAATTATTTTACCAGAGTCCCAGAAATAGTTAACATAAAATAAATAAAGAATCACTTGAAGGGAGGCTCTCTTATTGATGCAAAGTGCCTCCAGATGACACAAGTAGGGAAGGTGGATAGCCTGTCAGAGATACTAAACTTTGAGGATCCGGTACTTGCAGAAAAAGTTAAGATGTGCAAGCTTATGTTCCGAAACCATTGCGTTGATATAACTGTTAAAGGTTTGGGTATGTGGCGGTGGTGGTTAAAGGGAAAATGAGATTTGTGAAGTGTGGGGCCGAACATGAATGTTGGAGATCCAGTTTAAACTGCTGTGCAGTGATGAAAAGACAAGTAGAAGTGCAGCAGGTGAAGAGTGAGCGTAAAATCTCATATGCAGAAGCAGTAAAGGTTGTAAACGCAGAGCACCTAGAAGAGCAGGTATTCCAGGACCGATTGGGATGCAGGTTGGACGTGATGTAGGGAGAAGAATGGGAGAGACACGACTGGTAGACATGAAGAAGGTTGTTACATATGCACGGTAAGTGAGAAATCTAAGAATACGATTTGGCTTGTTGAGCATAGCCCTGCCCTGCCCCCTTGTGGAGGTCTTCAGTTACTGTCTCTTATATAATTCATAATTGGGATTTTGTTATTGCAACTTATTTTTATTACATTTACATTTAAGTCATTTAGCAGACGCTCTTAGCAGTGTTATGATGTTACTTCATTGTAATATTGTTTTATTGTTATTTCCTGATATTGTATTCTAATTACTAACAATTCCTCATTCTGTACTTTCAGAAACCACACACGTAAACAGTAACAAACATTAATCGCGAACATCATAACTGGACATCTTTCTTGCCGAAGATTGAGGCCAACTTTTGTATGCTAGCAACATACTGTTTGAATTTACACTCCTTTACAGTTTTAGTGGAAGAAAAAATAGGTCTATATGTAATGGTTGTCTATTGTTTTTGAAGTATTGGTGGTGATTGAGCAACAGAAACAGCAAGAATAGACTGACACCTTATTAATGTGCAAAACCCATATTTCAATAATGTTGTGATTGAACAACAAAAACTACGTTCCCCCACCTCAAGGCATAGTCACGTCATAGTCAGTCATCAAGGCATAGTCACGTCATAGTCAGTCATCAAGGCATAGTCTCGTCATAGTCAGTCATCAAGGCATAGTCACGTCATAGTCAGTCATCAAGGCATAGTCACGTCATAGTCAGTCATCAAGGCATAGTCACGTCATAGTCAGTCATCAAGGCATAGTCACGTCATAGTCAGTCATCAAGGCATAGTCACGTCATAGTCAGTCATCAAGGCATAGTCTCGTCATAGTCAGTCATCAAGGCATAGTCACGTCATAGTCAGTCATCAAGGCATAGTCACGTCATAGTCAGTCATCAAGGCATAGTCTCGTCATAGTCAGTCATCAAGGCATAGTCACGTCATAGTCAGTCATCAAGGCATAGTCTCGTCATAGTCAGTCATCAAGGCATAGTCTCGTCATAGTCAGTCATCAAGGCATAGTCACGTCATAGTCAGTCATCAAGGCATAGTCACGTCATAGTCAGTCATCAAGGCATAGTCACGTCATAGTCAGTCATCAAGGCATAGTCTCGTCATAGTCAGTCATCAAGGCATAGTCTCGTCATAGTCAGTCATCAAGGCATAGTCTCGTCATAGTCAGTCATCAAGGCATAGTCACGTCATAGTCAGTCATCAAGGCATAGTCACGTCATAGTCAGTCATCAAGGCATAGTCACGTCATAGTCAGTCATCAAGGCATAGTCACGTCATAGTCAGTCATCAAGGCATAGTCTCGTCATAGTCAGTCATCAAGGCATAGTCTCGTCATAGTCAGTCATCAAGGCAGGTCACCTGTCAAGACAGTCAGTCAGTAATGGCGGCAGATGTGCTCAATAGTCCCCAAGCGTGGCGTAACATACAGGGTGTGTCACAAGCTACTTTATGAACATCCTCTGCTTCCTTCTCCTGACGCTGGACAAGCCGACTATGCAGTGCCTCCTTGTGCGACTGCCTTGAGCAGCAGTTTCAGGGTCTTCAGAGGGAAAATGCTGTGAGGCATATCAGCAGGACACCCGCCAGTGGATGGACACAGAAGTGTGTGGTGCTCGTTCAGCGGCTCTCTCATGAGGTTCTCTCTATACTTTTGGCAGGTGATCTTCTCACCGGGGAGGGAGTGGGTACGTGAGTGAGATACTGTCAATATAATTGCATAATGGAACTGTATGTGAACTATATGTCCAATTACAAAGGAACCTTGTTATATATTCCTAGCTGGCGGTGAATTATGTGGCCATTGAGGACAGCAGTGTAGACCTGAATGAAAAAATATCTTCTTATACCACTTGGTAGTTTTCCGAGCACGTTCCACAAAGTTGTTTATCATGTCCACCTTATCCACTGTCCCCATTTTGATGTTTACAGTCAAGCTCGCAGTCTGGTTTGCTCTTTCTCCTGTCAGGTGGTCTACCTTTCCTGTGGCAACATGGTTGCTATATGGACAGTGGAGAGGACATGGACAAATACAGCTGTTGACCGTTCTCCCTGAACTCCCCCTCTGCATCTTCCTGCTTCTGAATGCCTGCATCCCTTTCCTGTTCGAACAGTCTGTGCCAAAGGCCCCTGTGCTGTTGGAGAGCAGATGCTGGAAGTGTGCTGTACCAATTGCGTGGCCCTTCCCGAGATGAGGAGCCCGCATGGTGATCAGCACGAACCCATAATATTAGATGGCAGTGTTGGACCCTGTGTACTTCACCCACTGTTGGTCTGCCTCCATCACCACCAGCATCTTCAGAGTGACCTGATACTTTGTTGGTGTGCAAGGGGTCCTCAGACTCAGGGTTCTCAATGACCACAAGGTTGGGGGCAGCTCCTCACTGATTCCTGACTTTCCGAATTTACGAATTTACGAAAATCTCTAGAATGTTTTGCTTTTGAAAGACATTGCTAATGCTACAGCTTAGCCCACTAGCTACATACATAACAACACTGAATTTCTCTGAGTGACTGTCAGAGGTTACTTGATTGACTGCTGGCACACGCCAATTGTATGAATAAATCAATATCAGAAAATGGTTTGTGGTGTTTTAGTCACATGTTTTCAAGTACTGGTGACAAATCATGGATTCTGATTCTTGCATAGATTGTAATGGACACATACAGCATGATGTGTGTAAAATCATTTTTCAATGTTGTACTGAAGTGGGAGAAGTTGCACAATTGGTGGCTGACTAAATACGTTTTTGCCCCACTGTGTTGGAAATGCCAAAAAGACACTGGGACATTTTTACATGCAATATGACAATGTACATTAGTGCTACCTTTCTGGAAGGATGTTTTTTAAATATCTAGAGGAATGGTTAGGGTTAACCAAGAATGTCTCTTGGGCGATAGAACAGAGTTACCTAATGTAACAAATGAGGAATTCACTCCTACTCTAAAACAGTGGATAGAATCAACGTTGGAGGTAGTATCTTATGAACAAATAGGATCACCGGTAGAAACAACAATTCTAGAAGCTGGACATTTGTCATGCTGTTTCTAAGACTGGGAGGTGATAACTTATGCTTGTGAACCCATTTTAGTTTAATATTTTAGCTTGTATTTTAGCTTGTATTTTAGTTTAGTATTTTAGTTTAGTATTTTAGCTTGTATTTTAGTTTAGTACTTTAGTTTAGTATTTTAGCTTGTATTTTAGTTTAGTATTTTAGCTTGTATTTTAGTTTAGTATTTTAGCTTGCATTTTAGCTTGCATTTTAGTTTAGTATTTTAGTTTAGTATTTTAGCTTGTATTTTAGCTTGTATTTTAGTTTAGTATTTTAGTTTAGTATTTTAGCTTGTTTTTTAGTTGAGCATTTTAGCCTGTATTTTAGCCTGTATTTTAGCCTGTATTTTAGCTTGTATTTTAGTTTAGTATTTTAGTTTAGTATTTTAGCTTGTATTTTAGCTTGTATTTTAGCTTGTATTTTAGTTTAGTATTTTAGTTTAGTATTTTAGCTTGTATTTTAGTTTAGTATTTGAGCTTGTATTTTAGCTTGTATTTTAGTTTAGTATTTGAGCTCGTATTTTAGTTTAGTATTTGAGCTTGTATTTTAGCTTGTATTTTAGTTTGTATTTTAGTTTAGTATTTGAGCTTGTATTTTAGCTTGTATTTGAGCTTGTATTTTAGCCTGTATTTTAGCTTGTATTTTAGCCTGTATTTTAGCCTGCATTTTAGCCTGTATTTTAGCCTGTATTTTAGCTTGTATTTTAGCCTGTATTTTCGTTTAGTATTTTAGCCTGTATTTTAGCCTGTATTTTAGCCTGTATTTTAGCCTGTATTTGAGCTTGTATTTTAGTTTAGTATTTGAGCTTGTATTTTAGTTTAGTATTTGAGCTTGTATTTTAGTTTATTATTTTAGTTTATTATTTTAGCTTGTATTTTAGCCTGTATTTTAGTTTAGTATTTTAGCTTGTATTTTAGATTAGTATTTTAGCTTGTATTTTAGCCTGTATTTTAGCCTGTATTTTAGCCTGTATTTTAGCCTGTATTTTAGCCTGTATTTGAGCTTGTATTTTAGTTTAGTATTTGAGCTTGTATTTTAGTTTAGTATTTGAGCTTGTATTTTAGTTTAGTATTTTAGTTTAGTATTTTAGTTTAGTATTTGAGCTTGTAGTTTAGTTTAGTATTTGAGCTTGTATTTTAGTTTAGTATT
>NW_025753622.1:0-10381 GCF_021184085.1 Oncorhynchus gorbuscha | reverse complement strand
CACTGTAGGGCACCTGGTCAACAGTAGTGAGCACTATTATTCAGAATGCACTGTAGGGCACCTGGTCAACAGTAGTGAGCACTATTATTCAGAATGCACTGTAGGGCACCTGGTCAACAGTAGTGAGCACTATTATTCAGAATGCACTGTAGGGCACCTGGTCAACAGTAGTGAGCACTATTATTCAGAATGCACTGTAGGGCACCTGGTCAACAGTAGTGAGCACTATTATTCAGAATGCACTGTAGGGCACCTGGTCAACAGTAGTGAGCACTATTATGCAGAATACGCCTCTGATTTACACAGTTGGAGGGGTCAGAGTAGAACCCAGTTGGAGGGGTCAGAGTAGAACCCAGTTGGAGGGGTCAGAGTAGAACCCAGTTGGAGGGGTCAGAGTAGAACCCAGTTGGAGGGGTCAGAGTAGAACCCAGTTGGAGGGGTCAGAGTAGAACCCAGTTGGAGGGGTCAGAGTAGAACCCAGTTGGAGGGGTCAGAGTAGAACCCAGTTGGAGGGGTCAGAGTAGAACCCAGTTGGAGGGGTCAGAGTAGAACCCAGTTGGAGGGGTCAGAGTAGAACCCAGTTGGAGGGGTCAGAGGGCCAGTAGAACACAGTTGGAGGGGTGAGTGTAGAACCCGGTTGGAGGGGTCAGAGTGGACCACAGCTGGGCAGGGAGTACAGTGAGGGTCAGAGGACCACAGCTGGAGGGGTCAGAGTGGACCACAGTTGGAGGGGTCAGAGTGGACCACAGTTGGAGGGGTCAGAGTGGACCACAGTTGGAGGGGTCAGAGTGGTCAGAGAGCCAGTGGAACACAGTTGGAGGGGTCAGAATGGTCAGAGAGCCAGTGGAACACAGTTGGAGGGGTCAGAGTGAACACAGTTGGAGGGGTCAGAGTGGAACACAGTTGGAGGGGTCAGAGTGGAACACAGTTGGAGGGGTCAGAGTGGAACACAGTTGGAGGGGTCAGAGTGGAACACAGTTGGAGGGGTCAGAGTGGACCACAGTTGGAGGGGTCAGAGTAGGAACCACAGTTGGAGGGGGTCAGAGTGGACACACAGTTGGAGGGGTCAGAGTGGACCACAGTTGGAGGGGTCAGAGTGGAACCACAGTTGGAGGGGTCAGAGTGGACCACAGCTGGAGGGGTCAGAGTGGACCACAGCTGGAGGGGTCAGAGTGGACCACAGTTGGAGGGGTCAGAGTGGACCACAGCTGGAGGGGTCAGAGTGGAACCACAGTTGGAGGGTCAGAGTGGACACAGTTGGAGGG
Organism: Oncorhynchus gorbuscha; assembly: GCF_021184085.1. Taxonomy (NCBI): domain Eukaryota; kingdom Metazoa; phylum Chordata; class Actinopteri; order Salmoniformes; family Salmonidae; genus Oncorhynchus; species Oncorhynchus gorbuscha. The sequence continues at coordinate 9,116 of NW_025753622.1, read as the reverse complement.
TCAGAGTGGAACACAGTTGGAGGGGTCAGAGTGGAACACAGTTGGAGGGGTCAGAGTGGAACACAGCTGGAGGGGTCAGAGTGGAACACAGCTGGAGGGGTCAGAGTGGACCACAGCTGGAGGGGTCAGAGTGGACCACAGCTGGAGGGGTCAGAGTGGACCACAGCTGGAGGGGTCAGAGTGGACCACAGCTGGAGGGGTCAGAGTGGACCACAGCTGGAGGGGTCAGAGTGGACCACAGCTGGAGGGGTCAGAGTGGACCACAGCTGGAGGGGTCAGAGTGGAACACAGTTGGAGGGGTCAGAGTGGAACACAGTTGGAGGGGTCAGAGTGGAACACAGTTGGAGGGGTCAGAGTGGAACACAGCTGGAGGGGTCAGAGGCCAGTAGAACACAGTTGGAGGGGTCAGAGGGCCAGTAGAACACAGTTGGAGGGTCAGAGTGGAACACTGTTGAAGTTAAACAAATGAATTGAATAAATGCTCGTGGCTTGAACTTCCTCTCTACAGTATTGAGCAGAACTTACATATCTATCTTTCTCTACAGTTTCTCTACAGTATTGAACTAACGTTTTGTCTGTCTGTCTCTCTCTCTCTCTGCCCAGTTTGAGATCCTACTCTGTGTACAGGACCATGACGACCCAGCCATTGACGTTTGTAAAAAGCTTCTAGGAAAATATCCCAACGTTGATGCTCGGTTATTTATAGGTAAGAGTCTGGTTGATGAATTCTTTGAACACCTGTTAATTAATATTCATATCTCATGTCCTGCAATTCTAAGATCTGTCTAATAAATATGTTAATATTTGTAGTTGTAAGTAGGAGACGTGTCAATGCTCAGTACGGTGGCCTGTCGGTACACAAAGAGCCGGACTAAACAACAGTACACAGTTGGCCAATTCCTTTTGAGCGTGGATGGACGGAACATGTATTTTTGCCATCTAAGATTGTTCTGGCAATTCTCACATATAAATTTAATCGGGAGGAAGGACGTTTTGACATGCATGTTACATTTTTGTCACGTATTTATTTTAAAATCATTTTGAAAGTGGACATTTTTATGGCCCTTTTTTCTGACCTCTGAACCCTACATTACACTGACCACCAATACTGCTTGACCAAAAGTATGTGGACACCTGTTCATCAAACATCTCATTCCATAATCATGGGCATTAATATGGAGTTGGTCTCCCTCCCCTTTGCTGCTATAACAGCCTGCACTCTTCTGGGAAGGCTTTCCACTAGATGTTGGAACATTGCTGCTATAACAGCCTCCACTCTTCTGGGAAGGCTTTACACTAGATGTTGGAACATTGCTGCTATAACAGCCTCCACTCTTCTGGGAAGGCTTTCCACTAGATGTTGGAACATTGCTGCTGGGACTTGCTTCCATTCAGCCACGAGCATTAGTGAAGTTGGTCACTGATGTTGGGCGATTAGGCCTGGCACTCAGTCGGCGGTCCAATACAACCCAAAAGTGTTTGATGGGGTTTAAGTCAGGGCTCTGTGCAGATCAGCCAAGTTCTTCCACACCAATCTGGACAAAACATTTCTGTATGGACCTCGCTTTGTGCACGTGGGCATTGTCATGCTGAAACAGGAAAGAGCCTTCCCCAAACTGTTGCCACAAAGTTGGAAGCACAGAATCTTCTAGAATGTCATTTTATGTTGTAGCATTAAGATTTCCCTTCACTAGAACTAAGGGGCACAAACCATGAAAAACAACATTATTCCTCCACCAAACTTTACAGTTGGGTCTATGAATTCGGGCAGGTCGTGTTCTCCTGGCATCCGCCAAACACAGATTTGTCTGTCGGACTGCCAGCATTAGTCACCACTCCAGCCGACTCTTGGCATTGCTTATTGTGATCTTAGGCTTGTGTGCGGTTGCTCGGCCATGGAAACCCATTCTGTGAGCTTGTGTGGCCTACCACTGCGTGGCTGAGCCGTTGTTGCTCCTAGACGTTTCCACTTCACAATAACAGCACTTACTAGTTGACCGGGGGCAGCTCTAGCAAAGCGTGGATTTGACAAACTGACTTGTTGGAAAGTTGGCATCCTATGACGGTGCCACGTTGAAAGTTACTGAGGTCTAAGGTCACTCTACTGCCAATGTTTGTCTACGGAGATTGCATGGTGGTTTGATATACCTGTCAGCTACAGGTGTGGCTGAAATAGCTGAATCCACTCATTTGAAGGAGTGTCCATATATTTCTGTCATTATACTACTTATACTGTTCTGTAAAACATGGAGCTTATATTTAATAAAAAAATATTGTTATTAATATCTCAGAGCTGGGCTGTGATTCGTTAATGACCTATGATGTCATTTTCTATGTATAAAATGGGTCTTATCATTAACAGTACCAGAGAGCCACTCGGGGAAAGGGGACGTGTTTTGAAGATTATATTGTTCCAAACGATATGTCTAAAAATAAAAATAAACATTTTATTATCAAAAAAAGTTTTGACTTTTGAGAGAATATTTCTCATTTTTAAATAAATGAATGTGAAACATTGTATTTCAGAATCTAGACAATAAGGACCTTATTTTACAGCACAATATAAAGAGTAAAATGACACCGAGATGCTGTCTGTATCGTTGTGCAGATCACAGATTTGACTGGAAGGCATTTTTGTAGGTTTAAATCTGTCAAAAATGTCCACTTTCGTCATCCCAAAATAAAGAAGTGATGCAAATGTCAGACGTCCTTCCTCCTCATGAAGTTTATTTCCTCCGCAGTCATAAAATACAACAAAAACGTTCACATTTAGGTTTGGGCGGCAGAATGAACTTCTGGTTTATTTTGATTGGGCAATATTCAAACTTTACTGAGACAGATCATTTAACAAAAAAACATTTTCATTGAGTAAATGTATGTATTGGTTGTTGACAAGTGTAATGTAAATGGTTGTCTTCGAGATTAAAATGTAATGAATTGGGAAGATCCCAGGCTGTGTCATTACCTGCCGTGACCTGCGAGGTCCCATATAAGGCCACGCACAAAATGGCCTCCCTGCTGAATGAGAGGGCTGAAGGGAAGTGAAACCGTCTGTAAGGTTGAAGAGAATCTCTTGGTTTTTACAACACAGTCTTGGTGACGGTCCTAGTGCACGTCAAGTCACTGAACAAATGTTCTGTTGCAGGAGGAAAGAAGGTCGGCATCAACCCCAAGATAAATAACCTGATGCCGGGTTATGAAGGGGCCAAATGTGACCTCGTGTGGATCTGCGACAGCGGGGCCGAGGTAGGAAACTTCACTTAGCTTGTATCCCAAAGGGCACCTTTTTTATTCCCTCGTTGTGCACTGCCCTGGTCAAGAGTAGTGCACTACCTAGGGATTGTGGTGGCATTTGGGGACGTTTCCTTACTCGATTTTGGTGTAACAGAATGAATCAGCTGCACTGTTACAAATCAGTCAGCGGTCTCTGTTTTCGTTCTTATCACTGACTCACCCCGTTGGATAATACAGAGACTATCTTATGTGTTCTAGTTTTGAACCTTGAACAAATAAACTGAACCTAGATAAACCAGACCTTTATGTTTGTATGTAAAGCTATCCAACGTTTATTTTATTCACCTATATTCAAGTACTGTAGTTGGATAAAAAGGTTGTTTAGATCTCATTGCCTGATCTGTAAACTGCTGATTTTAATTCAAATAAAATGAACAATGGGCTTTCTATATACATTGATAGATTAATTTTGTTCCTGTTCCTCCCCAGTGAAACCGGACACTCTGACCGATATGGCCAATCAGATGACTGAGAAGGTGGGGTTGGTTCATAGCCTTCCCTACGTGGCCGACAGACAGAACTTCGCTGCAACACTGGGAGCAGGTGGGCATCCTTACAGACAGAGGCTTTCTCAGTTCAGAGACTGGGAGCCGGTAGCCTGGGGGGCCTGGGGAGCCGGTAGCCTGGGGGGCCTGGGGAGCCGGTAGCCTGGGGAGCCGGTAGCCTGAGGGGCCTGGGGCCGGTAGCCTGGGGAGCCGGGGAGCCGGTAGCCTGGGGAGCCGGTAGCCTGAGGGGCCTGGGGGGCAGGTAGCCTGGGGAGCCGGTAGACGGTAGCATTCTTCCAGACAGAGACAGACCACTAGTCTGGTGCTCTACTAGATCTATGACTTAACCCTCAGAGTTCTGAAGCCGTGTTCACTTTACAGGCTGTGCTCAAAATCACTTGTTTTTCAAATCCGTTTTGGAATATTGACTCTCAAACAGCAAGTTACCAAATGCGTGTGTGTCGTGTGTGTGTGTGTGTGTGTGTGTGCGTGTGTGTGTGTGTGCGTGTGTGTGTGTGTGTGTGTGTGTGTGTGTGTGTGTGTGTGTGTGGACAGTCATTTTGCATTCACACTTTTTTTTGCTTATTCCACATTTTGTTGTTAGGTTGTGGGACTAAAATGGATTTAATTTGTTTTTTTGTAAGCGATCTACACAAAATGTCTAAGTGGAAGATAAATTAGAACATTTATTTTTTAAATTAATGGAAGAAATAAAACACTACCTTGATTAGATAAGAATTCAACCCCTGTGTCAATACATTAGAAAACATGTAGTCTTTCACATTATCTGGAAAACAGCTCTGTGTAACACCCTGTATATAGCTTTCATATAGCCTCACATAGCCTCCCATCTGGAATACCCTAACCTGTTCCCACCCCTGTATATAGCCTCCACATGACTCTGTACCGTAATACCCTGTATATAGCCTCCACATTGACTCTGTACCGTAATACCCTGTATATAGCCTCCACATTGACTCTGCCGTGTACCCTGTATATAACCTCCACATTGACTCTGTATATAGCCCCACATGACTCTGTACCGTAGCCTCCACATTGACTCTGTACCGTAACACCCTTGACTCTGTGCCGTGATACCCTGTATATAGCCTCCACATTGACTCTGTACCGTAATACCCTGTATATAGCCTCCACGGTGACTCTGTGCCGTGATATATGACTCTGTGTATTACCTGTATATAGCCTCCGCATTGACTCTGTGCAGTTGCCCCCTGTATGCCCTGTATATAACCTCCACATTGACTCTGTATATAGCCGTCTGTATATAGCCTCCACATTGACTCTGCTATATAGCCTCCACATTGACTCTGTATATAGCCGTAACCCTGTATATAGCCTCACATTGACTCTGTATATATAACTGTATATAGCCTCCACATTGACTCTGTGACTCTGTAATACCCTGTATATAGCCTCACATTGACTCTGTATATAGCCTCCACATTGTAATACGCCCTGTATATAACCTCCACATTGACTCTGTATATAACCTCCACATTGACTCTGTATATATCACATTGATCCTCCACATTGACTCTGTATATAGCCTCCATTGATCTGTATATGACTCTGTAATATAGCCTCCACATTGACTCTGTATATAGCCTCCACATTGACTCTGTATATAATATCCACATTGTAATACTCTTGCCTCTGTATATAGCCTCCACATTGACTCTGTATATAACCTTCCACATTCACTGTAATACCCTTGTATATAACCTCCACATTGACTCTGTATATAGCCGTAATAGCACATTGATCTGTATAACCTCCACATTGACTCTGTATATAGCCTCCACATACTCTGTATATAGCCTCCACATTGACTCTGTATATAGCCTCTTGACTCTGTATATAGCCTCCACATTGACTCTCTATATAGCCTCCACATTGACTCTGTATATAGCCTCCACATTGACTCTGTATATAACCTCCACATTGACTCTGTATATAACCTCCACATTGACTCTGTATATAACCTCCACATTGACTCTGTATATAACCTCCACATTGCCTCTTAACTGCATTGTTGGTTAAGGACTCGCAAGTCAACATTTCACTCAGATTTTTATTTAAAATCTAAAAGTAAAAGAATGGAATTAAAAAATTATATAAATATTAGGAACGATCAATACTGATGTGGCATTGACTAAAATATAGGAGGAGAATAGAATACAGAACATGCATATGAGATGAGTAAAACCGTATGTAAACATTATCACAGTGACCAGTGTTCCATTATCACGGTGACCAGTGTTCCATTATCACGGTGACCAGTGTTCCATTATCACGGTGACCAGTGTTCCATTATCACAGTGACCAGTGTTCCATTATCACGGTGACCAGTGTTCCATCACAGTGACCAGTGTTCCATTATCACGGTGACCAGTGTTCCATTATCACAGTGACCAGTGTTCCATTATCACAGTGACCAGTGTTCCATTATCACGGTGACCAGTGTTCCATTATCACGGTGACCAGTGTTCCATTATCACGGTGACCAGTGTTCCATTATCACGGTGACCAGTGTTCCATTATCACGGTGACCAGTGTTCCATTATCACGGTGACCAGGTTCCATTATCACGACCAGTGTTCCATTATCACGGTGACCAGTGTTCCATTATCCGGTGACCAGTGTTCCATTATCACGACCAGTGATTTCACGTGACCAGTGTTCCATTATCACGGTGACCAGTGTTCCATTATCACGGTGAAAATCACGGTGACCAGTGTCTCCATTATCAAAATTATCATGACCAGTCCATTATCGGTGACCAGCCATTATCACGTGACCAGTGTTCCATTATCACGTGACCAGTGTATTATCACGGGAAGTGTTCCATTATCACGGGGTGACCAGTGTTCCATTATCACGGTGACCAGTTTCCATTATCACGGTGATGTTCCATTTCGGTGACCATAATTTCTATTGACCAGTGTTCCATTATCACGGTGACCACCATTATCATGACCACAGTGTTCCATTATCACGGTGACCAGTGACGCAATACTTGCTTGAAAATCACCGGCTGACAAAACATTCATGCCCCGCGTAAAGTATGGGAACAAAATATTAGTTATATTTCAATTGTAATTTCCCACCAGGCCTCGTTTAATCGAAATAAATCCATGCCTTGTGGTCAAAGTGACCGTGGTGCCCTTGGGTTGAACATAATCATTATATTCCCTTCCCCGATCGATTATATTGTTGTGGTTAAAGTTGACAAAGTAAAAATCTGTGGGTTCACCTGAACAAGGGGCGGTTAACCGACCGTTCCTTGGGTACCCGACGGCGTCGATTGAAGGCAGCCCCCGCACCTTGCTGATTGAGGGGTTGGGGGACACATTTCAGTTGAATACATTAAATTGTACAGCTGACTAGGCATCTCCCTCTTTCCATGTTATGTTGCTCCTGGATTGATTGTGACATGTCCTAAGACTGCTATCGTGAAGACACAGAAGTACTAATTAATAGCCATGTAATATACTATAACGTGCATATATCAACACAATGATCTCTTTATTTTATATGAATTATGATCACTTATCTGAGAAGGTACTAAAAATATATAAAATAAATTGTTTAACTGATAGTCGCCTCTACAAGTAGTTTTTGACTGTACCGTAAGAACAATGTCTGTTTTCCAACAACAACAAAAACGTGTTTTTATTCGCCATCTGTTTGTCTGACTGATGAAGAACCCTAAACTTAAATAGTCTTTTGTTTTGGTGCGTTAAAAATTAAGGGTGAGGGCCTCCCGGGTGGTGCAGTGGTTAAGGGTGCTGTACTTCAGCGCCAGCTGTGCCATCAGAGTCCCTGGGTTCGCGCCCAGGCTCTGTCGTAACCGGGAGGTCTATTGGCCTAGCGTCGTCCGGGTTAGGGAGGGCTTGGTCGGTAGGGATGTCCTTGTCTCATCGCGCACCAGAGACTCCCATGGCGGGCCGGGTGCAGTGCGCGGTGTTTCCTCCGACACATTGGTGCGGCTGGCTTCCGGGTTGGATGCGCGCTGTGTTAAGAAGCAGTGCGGCTTGGTTGGGTTGTGTATCGGAGGACGCATGACTTTCAACCTTCGTCTCTCCCGAGCCTGTACGGGAGTTGTAGCGAGGAGACAAGATGGTAGCTACTAAAACAATTGGATACCATGAAATTGGGGAGAAAAAGGGGTAAAAATTAAAAAAAATATTTAAGGGTGGTTCGTACAGACACACACACAGAAGTTCTGAAATTCCAATATTATGTTTCCCCCCCTAACTTTTCTGTCACGGGTCTAGGGATTGAAGGGGTCGAAGGTTAGAGACTGTCCTACTAATCTACCTCTGTCTTTCTAACAGGTGTACTTTGGCACGTCCCACCCACGCTCCTACATCTCAGCCAACGTGATGGGTATTAAGTGTGTGACAGGGATGTCATGTTTGATGAGGAAAGATATCTTGGACCAGGCTGGAGGGCTCATAACCTTCGCTCAGTACATCGCTGAGGACTACTTTATGGCGAAGGCCATCGCTGACAGGTACAGACATTACTTACATACGTAACAGTTACAGCTAACCTGAGGTTATCTGACCCTAACCCTTTATCATACATGTTACAGCTAACCTGAGGTTCTGACCCTTACTCTGACCCTAACCTTAACCCTTACCTTATACATGTTGAACCTTACCCTGACCCAAACCCTAACCTTAACCCTTACCTTATACATGTTGAACCTTACCCTGACCCTAACCCTGACCCTATCCCTGACCCTAACCTCAAACCTTACCTTATACATGTTGAACCTTACCCTGACCCTAACCCTGACCCTATCCCTGACCCTAACCTCAAACCTTACCTTATACATGTTGAACCTTACCCTGACCCTAACCCTGACCCTAACCTTAACCCTTACCTTATACCTGTTGAACCTTACCCTGACCCTATCCCTGACCCTAACCCTTCACTCAATACAGCCTAGTTTATCATATAATGTATGTTGACACTTCTTTTAAATTGTGTTTGTCTATCGTCCCCTATATAGCACCAGTCTAACTCATTCAAGGGTTTTTCTTTATTTTTACCATATTCTACATATGTGTTATTTCATAGTGTTGATGTCTTCACTATTATTCTACATACTGTAGGAAATAGTAAAAACAAAGAAAAATCCTTGAAAGAGTAGGTGTGTCCGAACTTTTGACTGGTACTGTGTGAATGTGTGTGATATAGATATAGATATAGATATAGATATAGATATAGATATAGATATAGATATAGATTATATATAGATATATATAGATATAGATTATATAGATATATATATAGATTATATATAGA